>NC_056726.1:1574431616-1574509116 GCF_019279795.1 Protopterus annectens | reverse complement strand
ACCAGACCAGGCAGCTTAGCAAGTACAGTTACTATTAGCAGTAAAGAAATAAAATGGGCAGAAGTTGTGAAATAATTGCTTATAAAAGCTGTCTGGGGCACAGATCCTGCAGTAAAATATAACACTCCCGATATTGTGAAGCAAACTACAAGACCATGGCACCAGTCCAGGCTGAAATCAGAGGCGAACTACTTTTATTAAAAAAGAAAAAAGACAGTAAAATTGTACAAAATGCACAAATAAATGTATAAGTAGACACACAGCTTTAAGTGTAACATAAATATGCAATCAAAAATGTAAACAAATGCTTTTCTTCACTTTTGTTGGAAAGAAAAAAACGCTGTTTTAAATGCCTAGCATCCACCATAATCAGCATATTTCTTCTGTTAGTACTTCTAGGCTTCCACACTGCTCAGATTTTCAGATTCGTGATTCAAGTTTTAAGTTTACTGTTTGTTTTTTTTTTAACTGAACATTGCAGTTAACGACTTTGCTGAAATTCAGCATTATATTTTGTGTTACCTGAAATGTATTCCTTGCAAATATCTATCCCATTGTTCTGAAATGAGATACAGTATTATTTACCTATACTTTAAAATAAAATGCAGAGATATAATAAATGCAGATAATAATACTGATATTCTACATCCATTTCAGCAACAAAACATTCTGATGATGGGAGACTGGAATTTTCTTGGTGGTATTTTGGAAGAGGTTCATATTCACTCGACTATTGTTGGCAAGATCTGGTTGACCATCTTATTTATTTTCCGTATGCTCGTCCTGGGAGTGGCTGCGGAAGATGTGTGGAACGATGAGCAGTCTGAGTTTATCTGTAACACAGAGCAGCCTGGCTGCCGTAATGTTTGTTATGACAAAGCTTTTCCCATTTCACTAATACGCTATTGGGTTTTGCAGGTTATATTCGTGTCCTCTCCCTCACTGGTCTACATGGGTCATGCCTTGTACAGACTTAGGGACTTAGAGAAAGAAAGACAAAGAAGAAAAGCACACTTAAAAGCAGAAATTGAGGCAGTAGATGTTGATATGGTTGAAGATCGAAGAAGACTGGAACGTGAACTTCGACAGCTAGAACACAGAAAACTAAACAAGCCCCCTTTGAGGGGCTCACTGCTCTTCACTTATATAGTGCATATTATTACTAGATCATTGGTAGAAGTTGGTTTCATGACTGGTCAGTATATACTATATGGATTTCAACTAGATCCCCTCTACAAATGCAAACGTGACCCTTGCCCCAATGAAGTTGATTGTTTTGTCTCAAGGCCTACTGAGAAAACAGTTTTCATCCTATTCATGCAGTGCATAGCAATGGTATCATTACTTTTAAATATTTTGGAAATCATTCATTTAGGAATCAAAAAAATCAGAAAGGGTCTTTTTGGTCATTCCCCTAGAATTAGCGATGACTTTGATGATTTATATGTGAGCAAATCCAAGAAAAATTCCATGAATTTACAAGTTTCTGTTGGCACATCTATCACGCCAGAGAAAACCATCCCTTCAGCTCCAAGTGGTTGTACACTGCTGATGGAAAAGCAGAGCAATGCTATAATCTACTCACCATTAAACTCAATGGCATCCTTCAAACCTGCTGAGAATGATTCTAAACAGAACCAGGCAGAAGGGGTACAGGAAAATGGCTGCCCTAATCAGGTGGCAGCTTTTAACGCTATGGATATCCATCTTCAAAACTCAAGTTCAAGCAATTATGATGGATTAAGCAATGCATGTAACACAGAAGGAAGCACATTATTAAAGGCCAGTGTTAAGAATGTCAGTTCTCATAATGCAACAAGTTCTAGTGTCCTTGCTGTCCAGACTCTGCCATCAGGGTCCCAGGATTTAGTAACAGGAACGATTTTGTATCCACAACTGCATCCTGACTTGACTGCATCAACCAAAGTTCAAGTTAACATTGGCCGAAAACGTCGGATCAATGCACCTTGGAATTGCACTACAGTTGTTGAAACTATGGGATCTCCATCAGGTTCCCCTAATTTAGGAAATAACACTGGAAGGTACAGTTTCAGTTCAGTTAGAGCTGGAGCACTTTCCAAGTCTGACCCAAGGCACAGTAGGCCCGGAACCCCTGATTCTTCTGGGGAGTCCAACTCAGCATCAAAATCAAGGAAACATTGTGACAGTCCTGAGGCTTTGTCTTCTTCTCGACGTATATCGCTAGCAAGCAATTCTAGCAGCAGGCGTATTCCAACAGATCTGCAGATATAAGTGCCACTCATATTTTTCATATGTCAAGGAAGTGCTATGACAGAGCTTGGCAGAACGAAGTTGAACTTCGCTTCTTTAAATAACAATGTAGGATTAAGAAATGTACTAAAGCATTTACTGATGTGTACTGTGGACTTACTTCACTTAAGTAATTCATGGGATAATTGTTTAATAGCTGAGACATTCTTCTGTAATTACAAAACAACTTTGTAGGGAGCACTTACAACCTGTGCATTTAAACTAAACAGCAATTCAAACATATGCATGTGCTTTATATTGCTAATGCACTATTTGAAATCCATAATGTTTCTTTGTTAAAAGTTACTGTAAAATAATTCTTTTACTGTGTTGTTTTCATTTATCTGAAGATTTGATACATTTTCAGACAAGTTATTTGGATATAGACATGGCAGGCATTATTATACAGACTATGACAAGCCTATAACATAAAACACAAAATGGAGTACACAGATTACTTACAAAAGTCAGTTTTCATTTTAGTTTTACGGCTGTGGTCACCTGACATAATACCGCTCAACCTCTTAGTGAAAGAATTCTGATCAAAGAAAAAAAATAATGGAGGACCAAGGTCCAAAATCAAGGACAGATTTTAAATACTACTTTTTATAAACTTAGAAAGTTGCTAGAATAACAGGTTTTGCATTTGCATGCATTTCGTGAAAGATATGAAGTCTGAAACTCAAATACGTTCATAGGTACTTACTAGGCTATTGATCTGTGAGGATCCTAATCCTAAGAAGCCTTTTTATATGTTTTAGTTTAGTTTTATATTTGTTATGATAATAGCAATAACCCAGAGACTGGCTGAACATGGATATGTTGGACACATGTTTCCCCATCATGTGCGTGAGGGTGATAAACTGTGATGAATTTGTGGTTACGCATCCATTTTTCCAAATTACATATGAATAAGTAAGTATTACATATGAATAAGTAAGTATTACATATGAATAAGTAAGTATTACATATGAATAGAGCAAGAGAAGTACTTTGGTTTATGCAGATTGGAAGATGGTTCCACAGAAGTGATTTTCTCTGTGATACAAACCTATCCTAAAACATGTTCTATTTATTTTGCAAAATATACTGTGATCCCTTGAATGGGTGTTTATGATATCTTTGGACTTATAAATGTGTGATAGGTTTGGCAGAATAGGACCTGCTAAAGCTCTGTATGTGAGGCAGAAGTTACCTCTCAGTAGCCCGTATGAAAAGAAGGAGAGAACAAGGCTTTGAAATGGTCTGTATAGTTTTTGTGATTTAGGGCCTTGATTTTTTTTTTGTTTTGGTGGAAAATGCTGTGGTCATTCCAGTTGTTACAAGCATTTTGAAAGGTGTGTATCAAAAGGGGCATTATACTCAATCATCAGCCTAATGACCTAATGAGTGCTGAGTACAGTGGAATGATTATATCCCTGGATCTGGTCACAATGCCTTTACATATAAGCTGTGCAATGATAAAGGACTTCTTTACAACAGTGGCCACATGGTGATCAAACAACAGCTAATTGTCAACATAGATCCAGAGATCCCCAACTACGAGATCTATTTTCAGGAATGTGTTGTCAATCTAATATTTATAAGGGGAGTCATGCATGCTGAAGGATATGATTATACACGTTTTGCTATTTAGTTTTAGTCCATAATTTTGTTGCCAGGTATTTGTTAGGGACAGGACATCTTGGAGGATCTTGGTGCCTTATGGGGAGATTATGATGGCCCCAAATTTGTAGTCATTTGCAGATTTGATCAGCCACAAACCCTTAACATTAGCTTTGACCTCTGAGAAGTAAATGCCAAAGGGGAGTGGCCTAAGGACTATACCCTGGGGTACACTGTTAGTGACAGGTCGTTACAAGGAGGTAAAGCTTCGCTCTTGAGGTGAATTTCTTGGCATCCATGTCTCAAACACATAACGTTGTTACAATCGGAGACCCTGTTATAACCCTGTATGTTTTCTGTAAATAAGTTGAAACGGTGGGAATGCTGAAATGACCGAATAAAAGTGAATGCACACTGGAACACATACTTTTAAAAAAACTAATAATGACACTAGAGACCCTTCTTTTTTATTCATACAGAAGAATTGACGATATGAGATCTTTGTGAAAATATATCTCTCAAGTCTGTTAGGATACAATACACACTTGTACTACACCAACAACCAAACACTTAACACGCCACACAAACCATACACGCGAGTGTATACGTACACACATATTTATCTAAATGCATAATGTTTCTTGTGAATGAGGATAAAGTCTTCTCCCATTTTATGAAGGGATTGTTCTCTTAGAAGAAGGGGCATGGTGAATATCAGCACTAATCATATCCCTCACTCAGCCTAGAGAAAACTTCCATACACACACATTTAATTACTTAGTTAACTGGATAAGTGCTTTAGTACTTAAACCCTCATTAGTGGTGACCCAGAGTACAAACGCAAAGGAGAATGTAATGTATCTATATAGTTTAGTATCACCCAGCAGGTTTGCATGAGGTAGGAAGAAACAGGAGTCCCCAGGGAACACACAAGCAGACATGGGAAGAATGTGTACACTGGCAGTCAGGACTCTTAAGACCCTGCAGCTGTGAGACTAAACCCTTTAACCACTGATCCACCTTGCTGCCCACATGTTACATTTGCAACATATTTATGCAACAAAATTCAAAACAAAAACTTTCGAACAGCTTTCTCATGCACAACACACACAAACACACACCCACACATACACCAATTAGCTTAAAAGGACACAATCAATATGGCCGACAAACAATCAATGGAACATTTCTCTCATTAATGGTATAGTTTTAAAAGGCTGGGATAGAGATCGATAAACAATATCTAATCTAGCAGATGACTGAAATACAAGTCATGATATTTGATTATTTAATATATAGACTCTACATGAAGTTCTGGCAGCAAAACATATATATATATATATATATATATATATATATATATATATATATATATGTAGGTTCATATGTTCATAGGTAGGTACTAGGCTATTTGTCCTAGGGCCTATATAAGCCTAACCAAGAAGGTACCCTGGCTTTTGTCACCCAAGAAAATTATTTTCCTGTGCCACTGTCAAGCAGAGCCACAGAAGTGATCCCCGGGGTGAATTTCCTACTTCCCATCCAATGATCAAGATTTTTCTTGAAGAGTGCTAATGAGGAGCTTTGTTTGATATAAATAGGTAGTTTGTTCCAGAGTATGGGATGTCTTTGGGAAAGGAATCTATCCCTCCAGCATGTTCTGTTTATTGTGGTGACAAGGTTTAGGTCCCTAGAGTGTGTAGCTCGGAGGGATTGGGATTTCTTTAAGTGGAGCATGTCCAACAGCTCTAGGTTTGACATAGCTTTGTATTTTAGGCAGAGATTGCCTCTGAGTAGGCGATATGCAATGGAGTAAAGCTGGAGATTTTTTAGATGGTCTGCATAGGGCATCTGTTTGAGGCCGGTAATCCTCTTTGTGAGATATTTCTGCTGTCTTTTCAGTTGTTGTAGATGTCTTGTGAGGTACATACCAAAAGGGGCGTTGTACTCTATAATGGGTCTAATGAGTGATGAGTAGAGGGGAACAATGACCTCTTTTTTCCTTGATGAGAAACCTTTTGTGATGAGGTGTGCCATGTAGAAGGATTTCCTGACTACTGTGGTGATGTGATCATCAAAGGAGAGACTACTGTCCACTTGTGTCCCAAGGTCTCTTATCACACTTCCGGTGTTAAGTAGACTACCACCTATGTGGTAGTTCATGGGTACAGAGTTTCTACCAAAGGAAATGACAATGCACTTTTTGGCACTGAGCTTGAGGCCATGGCTTTGACACCAGGCATCTGTCTCAGTGAGGCCCTTTTGTAGGATGTCCACATCATTAGGAATTTCGATTATTGCTTATTATTATTATTATTGATTATTATTGATTATTTCATTAGCCAAAGACCTTCTGTGTTAGCCTGTACTTCAGAGAAGTAGATACCAAACAGGAGAGGACCCAGGACTGAACCCTGTGGTACCCTACTTGTCACTGGTCTGAAGTTGGATTTGGAGTCTGCTACATTCACAGTGTGGGTTCTGTCAGTGAGCCAGTTGGCAACCCATCTTGTGACATAGGGATTTATACCTAGTTTAGTGAGTTTATCTAGAATTCCAGAGTGGGGGATGGTGTTGAAAGCCTTGGCAAGATCTAGATAGGCTGTGTGAACCACCTTACCCTCATCTGCGGCTTTGGTGACTGCTTCAAAGACGTTTATCATATTTAGGAGACATGATCTGCCTTTTACAAACCCAAAACTGGGTGCGGTCCAGAGTTTGGAGATTACCAGTGTCTTTGTTTATAAGTTCCATGATGATTTGTTCCATGGCCTTGCAGACCAGGCTCATCAGACTAATGGGGCGGTAGTTCCCGGGGTCCATTGTGGCTCCCCCTTTGTGGAGTAGGATAACCATTGCTGTGAGCCATTCAGTGGGCACAAAGCCTGAGGTGAGGTTATGATTGAACATGGTAATTAGGTAGGGTGCCAGTTCGCTCTGTAGTTTGTGTAGAACGCAGCCTTGGATGTTGTCAGGTCCCATGGATGCTGTGTTCTTGGCTTTGGAGAGTGTGGTTTTTACCTGTGCAGCCGTGATTACAGGAACTTTGCATTCTTCCAGTATAGAGATGGGCCCTTTAGAGGGTGAGAGGGAGGTAAAGTTAGCACTGAACCTATCTGCCAGGATATTGGCAATATCAGTTGGTTCTGTATATTTAGTGCCATTGTGCTGTAACTCAGAGCAGATCTGAGTGTTGCCATTGAGATTCTTGACATAGCTATAAAATGCTTTGTGGTTGTCTTTAGAATCAGTGGCAATTTTATTGAGGGATCTCAGCTTCTTACTGAGGCTGACCAGGGAGTTCCTCCAATCATGGGATTTTACTCTTTCTTGCAACAGTTTCTTTCTTCTGTTGTAGAGTTTGTTTATGGCAGAGGACCACCAGATTGGCTTAATTTTTTTGGAGGATAGCATCTTAGTTCTATTAGGGATAGCACGATCCATGCACTCATGTAAGTGCTTATAAAGTGCAATTGTATAGGATTTAGCAGTTGTACCTCTAATGTCCATCTGCATGGGTGTCGTGAAGTTTGCCACTTCTGTCTTAAGAAGTGTGAAGTTGGCTTTGGAAAATGTTTTTACAGTAGTTTCCCTAATGGGGGGGGGGGGGTTTGAGATGTGGATGTCTAGGGTGATTAGCTTGTGGTCGGATCTGACCAATGAGGAATTGACCTTTGGTGTGGAGCACCGGTCACCCATGTTGGTAATGACCAGGTCTAGGATACTGCTGCCCCTGGTGGGGGTGTGGATAAGTTGATCCAAGGCATTGCAATTTATGAATTCCAGAAAATGTTGAGCAAAAGAGTTGGTATACGAGTAGTTTTCCCACTTAATGGTGGGATAGTTGAAATTGCCCATTATTAGGGTGTTGGGTTGTACCCTAATATTTTCCAGTGTATCTTGAAATGAGCAGTGGGAATCCTGGGGCATGGTGGGAAATCTGTATCAAGCTACAATTTGGATTGTGGTCTTGCTCAGAGTTAGTTGCACTTGGATAATCTCGGCTGCATTATGCTGAGCAACTAGCCTGGAGGTGTGGGTATCCTTAATAAATATGGACACGCCTCCACCTTTAGTGTTTCGGTCCAGGTTAGGTGGCCAAAAGGTGTGGTATGAATTATAGTCTGGTAGTGTAGGGGTGCTCTCTGGAGCCTTGAACCAGGTCTCTGATACTGCACAGATGTCGATGTTCTCCATTTTAAGGAGTGCCTCGAATGAGTGTATTTTGAGGTTTAGACTTCTAGCATTAACTAGTATTACTCCCAGATTTTGCTTGCTTGTACCTGTTACGGTGGTGAATTTGTCATCTGAATCTTGCCTAAAAAAGGCACTATAGGGGTGGCAAGAGCCTTAGCCAGTATCCGGAATCCCAAGGGTGACAGGTGCAGGCCATCTCTGGAAAAGCATTGTGGTCTGTCGATCATGTTATCCCAGGCAGACAGATATTGGATCCCCTTAGAATGACACCAGAAGCTTTGCCAATTGTTGAAGTCAATCATTTTGTCCTTGTACTGTAGTATCATTCTGGGTGATGGCAGGATGCTACTCAGGGCTAGGGTCATACCTGCCTGGGCTACAAGATCAGAGAGCTCCTCTACGTCACTTTTCATATAGTCCAGGGAGGTGCATCTCAGGTCATTCACACCAACATGGACAATGACAGAGTCATATTTGCACTTGTTGTGGAGTGACCTGAGTGCATGCGTTATGTGGTGGATCCTAGCACCTGACAGGCAGCTGACAGTAACTTTCTCCTTGTTTAGTCTGGTGAGTGGAACATCAGTGTGTCTGACTATAGAGTCACCTATAACTAGAGTGTTGGGTACGTTGTTATGCCTTATGGGTTGTGGTTGAGTGGCACACTGAGTTTGTGGGCTATGTGTCATTTGGGTTGTGTTGGGTGTTGGAGGTTGCGTGCGTTTCTGCTTTGGAGGGCTGTGTCGCTTGGGAAGATTTGTATTGAGAGCCTCCGCGAATGTAGGTGTGTGTTTTGTGTTTCGATGTGTATGTTTTGGTGGTGTAGGTTTTGAGGGACTATGTGATGAGTGTGGTGTGGTGCAAATGTTTTCCTTCTCCTCTTGACTGTCTAGTCCAGTCTTGCATGAAGAGATCTTTTCTTCCAATTTGTCTATATAAGTGCATCTTTCATAGGTTGTAGTGTTGGGTGGTAGGAGGAGAGGGTTGTCTGTGTATAAGAGGCAATTGCTGCATTGCCCCAAGATGCCCAGATTCATCAGGTAGACAGGAGAAAACACTGGGAGCTGACGCTTAGACATGCCTGACTAGGTGCTTATTTATTAAGTACTAAAAACTGTTTTCCTCTAGATAAGTGAGGAAAGTTGAGTGCTGCAGTAATTAATAGCTTATTTAGTGCTTACAATGAGTTCTGAATAAGTGCTGAGTTCAAAGAAACAGATTTGAGTGCTAAAACTAAAAAACGGACTAGTTCTAAGGGAAGATTTGAAGAGACGATTTTACAGCGCTAGGAATAGTTTTACCCTAACTAAGCGCCGATGCATAAAGTGTATTTTGTTTTTTTTTTAATAACAGTAGCAAATGAGCAAACTGATTTAAACCAATTAACCTATATGAGCTAAAAACTGATCCCCATTCCAGCAGTCTTCGATCAGACAAGTTCTAACTACACACTCCTGCCACTAGGGTGTAGGGGAACCTTCTCCAAAAACAAAGACGGCCTGGATTAATGCTCAAGTTATATAAACAAAGCTAGATTCAGCAGGTATGAATCTAGTCTATGCTACAGCAAACAAGGCATACCAATTTCAGAAAGAAACAGTGGAAATAAGTAGGCACAATAAGCCTCTAACCAGAAACACCCAGCTCAGAAGGGCAGAATTTACCCTCTCCTCCCACAAGAGTGCAGACCACACCTTCTTAATGTAAAATAACTGGCTCAAAGCCGAAGTGCTTAAACCAGAACTGATACACTTTTAGAATAATAGGCACTAAGTCTTCAATCAGCAACTCCCAACTTAGAAGGATGTAAGCTACCTGTCCTGCCACAACAGTGCAGACCACAAACCTTCTTAATGTAAAACAACTGGTCTGAGGCCCAAGTGCGTAAACCAAAAGCTTAGAATAACAGTTTTATTCCACAGCATAGGGAGTCTTGGGTGATGAATCTATTCCTCCAGCACGCCCTATTTAATAGCCGGTTGAGAGGTTTAAGTCTCCTACTCCCTTCTAGCCTGGATCTAGATTTTGAGGATGAGTATAGGGAGACTATGACTCCTTGATCTATAGATGAGAATCTTCAAGGATAAGGTGGGCAATGTAGAAGGTCTTCCTAACTACTTTAGCTACATGGGTGTCGAATGACAGACTACTGCCAGCAACTCTGACCCTGTGGGTTCTGTCACTCAGCCAGTTTGCAACCATCTTGTGATGTATGGGTTAACATTTGCTGATGAGTTTTTCAATGATACCCCGAAAGGTATTGTATCAAGGTTTTTTCGGCCAGAGGTAATGTCTTTATTTATGAGGTCCATTATGATCTCTCTCCATGGCTTTGTAGATAAGGCTTGTCAAGCTAATGGGCACTTCCAGGGTCGGTGGTGATAACAGCCTTGTAAAGGTGAAAGTGGACCACAGTTGCAGCCCTGGCCTGCCCCCTCCAGAGGCTCGTTGAGTTAGTGGAGCACACAGCCGGGGACACCATCAGGTCCCATGGAGAGTTTCCTCCCAGGTTTCTAATATAGCTAGAGGGCTTATGATTCTTTTGAGTCTTCTGTGACCTTCTCCTTACTCAGTCTGGTGGCCGGGGCGTCAGTGTGTCTGACTATGGGTCACCAATGACCAGTGTGTGTCTGGCTGTGTTTTTGCTTGAGGCTGTGTGTGTGTGACCTCTGGCTGTCTGTGAGAGTCCATGTGTGTGTTTGTTGTTGTGTCTCTGTGGTGGTTCCAGGTTCACCAGCTGAGCAGGAGAGGACACTAGCAACTGATCCCCATTAGATGCTAGAAGGACAAAAAAAAAAAAAAGAAAGAGAGGGGCCAGGTCGCGTGATCGGGGTTGGGGGGGGGGGTTTTATCTATCTATATCCGTGCAGTGCAAGGTCTGCAGTGTGCACTAGAGAGTTAGATATGAAAGTAGGTAGTTTTACCTGTTTAAAAAGTTAAGGTTTGGGAGAGAGTTACTTTTTAAAACAGAAAGTAGAGAGAAATGAGATATATGGTCAGAGATTAACATAAGAGGCGGCAACTAGAAAGACAGTGGTATTTAACAAGACAACTTAAATGGGTGGGGGGAGGGGGAGGAAAAAAAGAAAGCTGACTCAACAAGAGAGAGAGCTGTGGTCTCTTTGTTTTTTTAATATGCTGTTAAACAAAATGCAAGCAAAACAAAAGGTAAAGAACAAACAAATATAGAAAGCAAATACAATAGAAAAAAAAAACAACAGCAAACTAACCTTTCTTCACATGAGCCTTTCTGGTAAGCTCTGAAAATGTTTTCGTTTACTCCTTTTTAGTTTTCTGTCTTATGAATGAGTCCTTAATTAATCAGTTCTTATTTCTGCTCAGAACAGAGAGAGCTGTGGTCTCTTTGAAGTTTTAATATGCTGTTAAAGATGAGCCTTTCTGGTAAAGCTACAATTTAATCAGGCTACTAACAAGCAGTAATAAATGCAGCAGAATAAATGCAATTAAGTACTTTTAAGAACAGTCAGCAGAAGCAAAATAAAATAATAAAGTAGGAAGAAACACAAATACAGTAAACACAGATGAGTAAAGTGCAATTTTTTTCTATATAACAATAGAAAACGAGCAAACTGATTTAAACAAATGACCCAGTTAACCAGTAAAATGCTCAAAACTAAGCCCTGTTCCAGCAGTCTTTAATCAGACAAGTTCTATCCGCACACCCCTGCCACTAGGGTGCAGGGGAACCTTCTCCAAAAAAAGACGGCCTGGATTAGTGCTCACATTATACAAACAAAGCTAGAATTCAACAGGCCAGAATCTAGTCTATGCTACAGCTAACAAGGCACACTAATTTCAGAAGAAACAGTTCAAATAAGCAGGCACAATAAGCCTTTAACCAGAGATTCCAAGCTCAGAAGGGCAGAATCTAGCCTCTCATCCCACAACAGTGCTGACCACAAACCTTCTTAATGTAAAATAACTGGCCTGAAGCCCAAGTGCTTAAACCAGAACTAATACACTTTTAGAATAACAGACACTGAACCTTCAATCAGCAATTCCCAACTTAGAAGGATGTAAGCTACCTATCCTGCCACAACAATGCAGTCCACAAACCTTCTTGATGTAAAACAACTGGCCTGAAGCCCAAGTGCTTAAACCAGAACTAATGTGCTTTTAGAATAGCAGACACTGAGCCTTCAATCAGCAATTCCCAACTTAGAAGGATGTAAGCTACCTGCCCTGCCACAACAGTGTAGACCACAAACCTTCCTGATGTAAAGCAACTGGTCTGAAGCCCAAGTGCTTAAACCAAAAGGCTTAGAATAACAGTTACAGTTTAATCAGGCTACTACCAAGCAGTAATAAATGCAGCAGAATAAGTACAATTGAGTATTTTCAAGAAGAGGCAAAAGCAAAATAATGTAATACAGTCAGAAGAAACACAACTACAGTAAGAGCAGATGAATAAAGTGCACATTTTTTCTTCTCTGTATTAGGTAGAATGAGTTAATGACAATAGACTGGGAGGAGTATATATAAAATCAACAGGAGTCTGTGGGTTGCCATCTACACCTGCTTGTGTTTCAGATGCTGGCGTAATCTCCTCCCTTTGTTAGCTGGCATGTGTTCTCCATCCTACAATGCTGTACCCAGACAATAAAGGTTAATGCTACACCTCACTTGATATGCAAACCTAGGTACTTGATATGAGCTCTGTCAGCACTGTAACAAGAAGACAGCATCTGTAAACCTTTAACACAAAAACAAGTTTTATGTCAGCATTTTCTGCTTGTTTCTAATTAACCAGTAACAATTCTACTCAAATATTGTATAAAATTTCAAGTTAAGTTATGGAGGCATTTAAGATAATTTATAAAAGAAAATATGCCTGATTTTACGTGTGCATCTGTAGGTACCATTTTTACTGATATCCAAAATCAAAACCATGAATTCACCTGCTAGCTAATGGATTTATGTTTTGTTGGGAAGGACGTTTGACTGGGTGAATGAAGCCCATCTTCTGCAAAGGCAAAGGCTTACAACCCAAGATAATAGATTCATGGCAAGAGTGGCACTGACATACACTTTTCATATTTCATATCTGCCATGATAGTTTAATGAGAACATAATAGGTTCATAGGATGATACTGGGCTATTGGCCCGGAGGCCCTTATAAGCCTAGCTAGGAATTTCTGCCATGTTCCTTCAAAGTCAGCACCTGTTTCCCCTGTCCAGCAGGGACAAAAGTGGGATCCCAGGGGTGTATTTTCTGTTTCCCACCGTCATTCAGGTTCCAGTTAAAGAGGGCTAGAGAGGTACTCTGCTTGACATGGAGAGGGAGTCTATTCCACAGATTGGGGAGTCTTTGGGACACAAATCTATCCCGTCAACAAGTTCTATTAATGTCACAGACCAGGTTTAGGTCTTGCATGCAGGTTGTAAGAGTGGAGTTTGTCTTACAAAAATGCAGCAACTCCATCAAGGCTGGGCCTGAAATGGCCTTGTATGCCAGACACCACAAGAGGTACACAAATCAGAAAAACAGAAATCTTAGCAAATTTTTTTACACCTGTTATGGATTTTTCTATGGTCAGACAACATGTTACAACTATATCTAAATACAACAGTCCACCTATTACTTTTCTTTCATATTTCACACTCTTTACACAGCTGATATCACACAATTATTACAATCCCTATTTTGGTGTCCGTATGGTGCTCTGTTTTCTTTTCTGTGCATGTCTTCATAGGTTCATAGATTGGTACTAGGCTATCGGCCCTAAGGCCTATGCAAGCCTAGCCATAACAATTCCAGGAAATTTTTTCCCACAATATTTACTTCTCTGGGCCCCTGTCTAGCAGGGTGACTGACATGATCCCCGGGGAGAATTTCCTATCTCCCATCCAGTCATCAAGGTTCCTTTTGAAGAAGGCCAATGAGGCGCTCTGCTTGACATGTATGGGCAGTCTATTCCAGAGTATGGGGAGTCTCTGGGTCAGCAGCCTATCCCTCCAGCATGTTTTGTTCATTGTGATGATAAGGTTTAGATCTCTGGAGCGTGTGGCTCTGAGGGATTGGGATTTCTTTAAGTGGAGCATATCCAACAGCTCAGGGTTTGACATGGCCTTGTATTTTAAGCAGAGATCACCTCTGAGTAACGATATGCCACAGAGTATAGCTGGAGTTTTTTTAGATGGTCAGCATATGGCATCTGCTTTAGGCCTGTGATTCTTTTAGTGAGGTATTTCTGTGGCCTTTAAGCTGTTGCAGATGTCTCGTGAGGTACATACCAAATGGGGCATTATACTCTATAATGGGTCTAATAAGGGATGAGTACAGTGGGGCAATGACCTCCTTTTTTCTGGATGAAAAGCCCTTAGTGATGAGGTGTGCCACATAGAAGGATTTCCTGACTGTTGTGGTGATGTGGTTATCGAAAGTGAGACCACTGTCCACTTGTGTCCCTAAGTCACTCATCACACTTTCGATGTTTAATGTCCTGCCACCTATGTGGCAGTTCAAAGGGGATAACTATACATTTCTTGGCATTAAGCTTGAGCCCATGGCTCTGGCACCAGGCATCTGTTTCTGTAAGGCCCTTTTGTAGAATATCCACATCATTTGGGGATTCAATAATGGCTCCCAGTGTGCAGTCATCTGCAAACTTTGTTAGCCAGAGTCCCTTAGTGTTGGCCTGTACTTCAGAGAAGTAGATGCCAAACAAGAGTGGTCCCAAGACTGAACCCTGAGGTACTCCACTTGTCGCTTGTCTGGAGCTGGATTTGGAGTTGGCTACTTTTACAGTCTGGGTTCTGTCAGTAAGCCAGTTGGCAACCCATCAAGTGACGTAGGGATTTAAGCCCAGCTTAGTAGGTTTATCTATGATTCCAGAGTGGGGGATGGTGTTGAAGGCCTTGGCGAGGTCCAGATAGGCTGTGTGGACTGCCTTACCCTCGTCCACAGCTCTGGAGACCGATTTGAAGAAGTCAATCAGATTCAGGAGACAAGATTGGCCCTTCACAAACCCAAACTGGGTGGGGTCCAGTGTTTGAAGGTTGCCAATGTCTTTGTTTATAAGTTCCATGATAATGCATTCCATGCCCTTGCAGATCAGGCTTGTCAGACTGATGGGATGGTAGTTCCCGGGATCCAAGCTGGAGCCTACCTTGTGGAGCGGGATAACTGTAGCTGTGCGCCACTCAGTGGGCATGAAGCCTGAGGTGAGGCTATGATTAAACATGACACTTAGGTGGGGTGCCAGTTCATTTTGTAGTTCATGTAGTACACAGCCTGGGATGTCATCTGGTCCCATGGATGCTGTATTCTTAGCTTTGGAGAGTGCGGTTTCTACCTGTGTGGCCGTTATTATCAGAATTTGGCAATCTTTTGGTATTGAGATGGGCCCTTTAGGGGGTGAGAGGGGGGGTGAAGTTGGCACTAAATCAATCTGCCAGGATATTAGCAACATCCTTGGGATCAGTATATTTAATGCCATTCTGTTGTAGCTCAGAGCAGATCTGAGCATTGCCATTTAGATGCTTGACATAACTATAGGATGCCTTGTGGTTGTCTTTGGAATCTTTGGCAATTTTATTTTCATAACTAGCTTTTGAGGATTTTATGAGGGATCTCAGCCTCTTGCTGAGGCTGGTGAGGGAGTTTTTTGCATCCTGGGATTTTCCTCTTTTCTGCAACAGTTTCTTCCTTCTGTTGTATAGTTTGTTTATAGCAGGGGACCACCAGATTGACTTCCTTTTTTTGGAGAAGAGCATCTTGGCTCTATTTGGGATGGCACGATTCATGCATGAGTGGATGTGCTCATACAGTGCCTTAGTGTAGGATTCTGCAGTCGAACTTCCAGATCCCGTCTGCGTGGGTGTTGTGAAGTTTGTCACTTCTGACTTCAGTAGCATGAAGTTGGCTTTGGAGAAGTTTTTAAGGAGGTTTCCTTACTGGGGGGGGGGGGGGGTGGGATGTGGATGTCAAGGGTGATTTGCTTATGGTCAGACCTGACCAATGAGGGGGAGACGACTGGTGTGGAGCATCTATCTCCCATGTTGGTAATGACCAGGTCTAGGATATTGGAGCCCATGGTGGGACAATGGATTAGCTGATCCAGGGTATTGGAATTTATGAATTCCAAGAACCGATGGGAAAAGGAGTTGGTACCCGAGTAGTTTTCCCAGTTAATGGCAGGGTAGTTGAAATCACCCAGTATTAGGGTGTTTGGTTGTATTGTAATATTTTCCAGTATGTTTAGGAAGGTGTAGTGAGAATCTTGGGGTATGGTGGGGGATCTGTAACAAGCTACAATTTGGATTGTAGTCTTACCTAGTGTTAGTTGCACCTGGAGAATTTCAGATGCATTGTGTTGGGCAACTAGCCTGGAGGTGTGAATATCCTTGGTGAATATGGACACTCCTCCACCTTTAGTGTTTCGGTCCTGGTTTTGTGGCCGAAAAGTCTGATAAGAATTGTAGCCTGGTATTGCAGGGGTGCTCTCTAGAGCCTTGAACCAGGTCTTGGTCACTGCACAGATATTGATGTTCTCCATTTTTAGGAGTGCCTCGAGAGAGTGCATTTTGAGGTTTAGACTTCTAGCATTGAGTAGCATTACCTTCAGATTTTGCATGCTTGTATCTGTTACAGTGGTGGTTTTATCCTTTGAACCTTGCCTAAAAAAGGCACTATAGGGGTGGCAAGAGCTTTAGCCAGTAACCTGAATCCCAGGGTGACAGGTGCAGACCATCTCTGGCAAAGCATCGTGGTTTGTCGATCATGTCTTCCCAGGCAGACAAATACTGGATCCCCTTTGAATAACACCAGAAGCTTAGCCAGTTGTCAATTATTTTGTCCTTATACTGTGGTATCATTCTGGGTGAAGGCAGGATGCTACTCAGGGCTAGGGTCATACCTGCCTGGGTCACATGATCCAAGAACTCTTCCATGTCTCTTTTCATGTAGTCCAGGGAGGTACATCTCAAGTCATTTACTCCAGCATGGACAATGACAGAGTCATATTTGTACTTGTTGTGGAGTGACTTGAGTGCATGCTTTATGTGGCAGATCCTGACACCAGACAGGCAGCTGACTGTAATTTTCTCCTTGTTCAGCCTGGTGAGTGGGACATCAGTGTGCCTGACTATAGAGTCACCTATGACTTAACTGTTGGGTACATTGTCTTGCCTTATGGGCTGTTGTTGGATGGCACACTGGTGTTGTGAGCTATGTGTCACTTTGGTTGTGACTGGTGTTTGTTTGCATTTGCCGGAGGTCCTTGTTGCTTGGGCAGGTTAATGTTAAGGGCTTCCGCATATGTGGGTTTAGTGTTGCTATGTGTGGGAGTTGATGGTGTGGGTTTTGAAGGGCTATGAGTTGCTAGAGGTGTAATGCAGGTGTTAGCCTTCTCCTCTTGACTGTCTAGCACAGTCTTGACCGGAGAGAGCTTTGCTTCCAGTTTGGCTATGTAAGTGCATCTCTTGCAGGTTGTAGTGTTGGGTGGTAGGAGGAGAGGATTGTCTGTGTACATGAGGCAGTTGCCGCATTACTCCAATATGCCCAGATTCACCAGGTGGACAGGAGAAATCACCGGAAGCTGACCCTTGGACATGCCTGTTTAGGTGCTTTTTTGTAAGGTTTAAAAGCTGTTTTCCCTTACCTTTGCAAGGTACTTTGCAATTGTAGGCTGTTTAGTGCCTATGATTAATTTTTCCTTATTGACAAGGAGAGCTGAGTGCTTGTATCAGTTTCAGGCTTCCTAGTGCTTTCCAGCAGGTTCTAGAGCAAGTGCTAGTCACAGGGGTTCAGATTTTAGTGCTACTACTGAGAAACCAGATAGTTTTAAGGGAAAATTTGAAGAGCAGGCTTTCCGGCACCTGGAATAGTTTAACTGTAGCCTCGCAGTGCTGCACAATGTGAAAAATGTGCAAACACATGCATTTTTAAGCCAGAAAGTTGAAAGGGATAGAAATCAGCCCAAAAAGGCTAATAAAATTACAGTTTCAGAGCTGGAAACCACTCCTCTGGTGTTAGATAGGCAGTACAATACTCACCAGTCCCACTGGTAGGCAGTAGGACTTCCCTCTGCCACAGCAAGGTCTGGATAGCTCTGAGCACAGAAAATAAAGTCCTGAGACAAGCAAGGCCTGGGATATGGACTGGCAAAAGGTGGGAAACGAGCAAACAAGATAGTATATATATATATTTTTTTTGTTGAAACAGGCTAAACAATGCAATAATACAGTAAATAAATGAAGAAAAGGCTAACACACTTGAGTGTGTAGTCCTAAACAGTAAATGCAATTAAAACTCTACAAAATTAGCAATTTAAAACTTTTTAAATGAAGCAAGGCAAGTGCACAACTGAAAAACGATTTAAGAGGCAGTAACACAGCAGAATAAGTAGCTACATATACAGAGATGTCTATATACACAGAAAAGCTGCTAAAACACACAAACACTTCAGATGCAGTGCAACCTAGAGCACTTGAGTTGTAGCAATATTAAGGCAATTACAATTATAATAAATGCTCTAAAATATACTCTATATTTCCAAAATGTTTGAGAAGCACAGTCAGAACATAAAGAAATTCAGGCAAAAAAATTTTTTTTTTTTTGAAAGGGAAAAAGGAGAAACAGAAGGCCTTATCAAATGTTCTCTCTGTATTAGGTAGAATGAACTAATGACACTAGACTGGGAGGAGTGTCCCACATCAGATTTACAGTAGGGGCTGGCAACTGCAATGCCACCAAGTATAACACCAAGACACCAACAGGGAAGGTGGGTGGAGACACTAAAGCTATTAGCCTACAAAGCACTAGAGAAAGCCACAAAATGAAAGTTTTTAAACAGATAAAGATTTGTAAAGATACAGAATGCTTTTAACTGCAAACAAATCAGTTACCCATGAAGATTACAATAAAAGTGCTATATATAAATTGCTAGAAACAATAAACTGTATAAATAATCGAAAAAAAAAACAGGATATTATATATCTCAGCTAAGAGTTGGAGTCAACACCTCTCATCCACTCTGCTCAGTGTGTATAGACAGAAACTCTCTCAAAGTTAGGGCTTAAATACCAGAACAACTTTTTTTTTTTTTTTACAAAAACACAAATGAACTAGCCCCCACTAGCCTGCAGCCAATTAATACAATCTAGCCAAGGTAAAGAAAGGCTTCAGCTAATTCAAGATGGCCTGTTCATGTGCTTTGAACAATCACTGTATAAACAAACAAACCCAGAGCCAACAATTCTGAACTAGGACAAATACTAAAGCTAGTAGCCTACAAAGCACTAGAGAAAGCCACAAAATGAAAGTTTTTAAACAGATAAAGATTTGTAAAGATACTGAATGCTTTTAACTGCAAACAAATCAGTTACCCGTGCAGATTACAATAAAAGTGCTATATATAAATTGCTAGAAACAATTAACTGTACAAATAATGGGAAAAAAAACAGGATACTTATATATCTCAGCTAAGAGTTGGAGTCAACACCTCTCATCCACTCTGCTCAGTGTGTATAGCTTCCCACATCTTAAATTGAAATGTTTTCTTTCATCATTCAGCAACAGATATTTTAACTATGGGGTTACTAACACTTACAAACATCCTTTTTTTTTTTTTTTTTTTGAGAATTAAATATCTCCGTTCAACCACTCTGCCACCTATTCATCTCTACACCTTCCCTCCTTCTCTCTTTCACATCTTCTAATTCATTAACCTGGCCTTCTCATACATTTAGTTTCTGTCTTCTCACATTCATCACTCCTATTCATGCCATAGTCAGGTCGCTTGTAATTGCAAAGTGGTACCATTTCACAACTTTCTGTTATACACTTGCACATTTCTGTCATACTCTCTTACCTCCTTCTTTCAAGTTCATTCCCTTCTTCTGTCTATTCTTACTATAAAGACTACTAGAAATTATATTTTCCAGTTTAGAATTCTTCTGGGGTTTTTTTTGTTTTTTTTTTTCTTTGAAATAATGTTTTGTACTCAACACTCATCTGACTTAGCTGTCCCATCCATTCCCTATCGGCACGGAACAATCATGGAAGACCAGCATCCAAGTATCCATTAGGTTTCTTCCTACTGAATTCCTCCTTACCCCTATGTGTCTGGCGTCCCTGGTCCACTGAAGCATTTGCATCAATTCCAGATGAAGCACGATGAGTGGCTTGACAAGGCTGTGCACCTGCCTTTGCACAAATTCAAAAATAAAAATAATAACAGGTAGACTCCAAACCACCAAAACGCTGAATAAACACTTTATTAAATCCACATGGAACCACAAATTCCCCTACACTGATTTCTGTTAGGTGGGGTAACTTAATGTGCCATGGTGGAACATGCCAGTTCCCTGCTCCAGGATGGGTAAGGAGTTTTTAGTGACTTTATTTCCTCCCCACCCCAGCCAGCTCCTCCAGTGCCTAGGTCATTATTTGAAGCCAGGTTACCTGTGGCACATAGTGAGGATTTCACTCCTTTATGCCATGGAGCAGATGCTCCTGGTATGCTTTTAATATATCTAAATATTCTCCAGCCTGAATAAACATTATATTTATAACTACTACCTGATACTAACAGATATCTTATGCAAATGCTTCACTGTCTCAGAACATGTTATGTATATTTGTGTTCTCCTTGCATTTACCAAACAGAATGCCAAGTTTACTGCTGATGTATTTACTGTTCTTTTTATATACCAATATCATGAATACTACACTGATATGATTAATTTTGCTTAGAAGTGCTAAAAATCAAAGTACAATTGTCTTTGTCTAAGTATTGTATCCAGGAAGTTCTTTAATTGCTGCTTTTCCAGTCATCATAATACCCATGTATACACTTTTGTGATAGTAGTTTCTGTATAAATCCTTTTTATATTATGGATTTTTTGTTTATAAATCTTGCATCTGTAGAATAGTAACACTCCATGGGTTTCGACTGTAAATGGGCGCTGCACAGCACTACCTGTTAGTCGACAAAAATAAATAACATTTCTATTCTTTTACTCACTGTCTTCTTTCAAAATAAAGAGTCTTTCCACTTCCTGTCTTATCTGTCATGCCATCCCTTCATCTTCCTTTTCATAACGTTGCTGTCCACCTATTAGGTTTCAGATCCAGTGCTGCAGTGTTTCTGCAATCCTTTGCTCACATTTCCTCTGTTCTTACTACCCCCCCCTACTTGGCACTGTAGTTATGCTGTACCCTGATGGGTGCACTTCACTGGGTTGTTTCTCTTCTCATCACTATTCTGTAACCATGGAGTTGGTAAGTGCAAGTAAGGAGGTCTGACAGGCAGTATAGGAGGGTTTACCCTCTCCAAAAATGTTTTTTTTAACAGTTTCACACTATGCTTCTTGATGCAACTGATATTTAACACATCTAAGCAAAAACAATAGTAGCAATATACTATTAATGAAACTGGCAGTTGACACAGGTGGCTAATGCTGTGAGCTGTAGTTCCTGTGATGGAGGGTTTGACTCCCTCAGCCCTGATTTGCCAACTGTGTGTGCTTGAGCAAGTCACCTAAACAAACACTGCTCCCAGATCACTCCTGAAGAGAGGCTGTGTGTCCATTGGGTCTACCTGGCTAACACATGGGTATTATAATTATTATTATTATTATTATTACAGATATGAAACACATTTTGGGGTCACTTGATCAAATATACGTCAATCCTTGAGCTATTTTCCAAATTCTCTTTACCTACATCTTCCCTAGCATCTCTATTACTATTCCCTGATAATACTTTCTTTCTTTTTCCTGCCTCTGCTTCCTCTCCCACTCTCCAGCTGTTTTCCCTATTTCCATTTCTTTTTACAGATGACTTTAGCTTTTCTAGTGCCATTTCTAAGCCAGGTTTTCCTTTCTTACTCCTTCTAACACCTCCACAGTTTCCTTTCCAGTTTTCACTATGGCATTTTTCTGTTTTACCCCTTGGTCACTGGTGCATATTGACTCAAGCAACTAACTACAACATTCCCTGTCCTCCTTTTTGCATTTTTTTTTCTCTTCGGCCCTATCATTCTCTATTCTAGTTATTTCTTTCTAGATGAATTTGAGTTACTCACACTTATTTAACTTCTAAACTCTTTTCATCCTGCTTGGTTCTTGCCTTAAGCAATGTATACATCTGGCTTTTATCATCACCTTTACTGTGCTTATGGTTTTGCTCAATGGCTCACACTTTTCATCTCACTCCTCTAGGGCCGACCTTATCTCCTTGATCATTATATCATTTTCCATTGTCTCTTCCATTGTTCTCCATAATTCTCATCCTGAACGTTTTGCAGCCGATCTCTGTCTCTTATCTAATTTGTCTCAGTGTTATCTACTAATCGCTGAACCTCGCTAATGCTATATTCTCTTTATTATGCTCTAACCCTGATTTCTCCTTAAACGGTTCAGACTTATATGTTCATAGATTCACAGGTGTTTACTAGGCTAGTGACCACAAGGGCCTTTTTAAGCCTAGCCATGCATCCCAAATCTCTGACAAGTTCTGGTACCCTTGATAAGTGTAAGCAGGGGTTTGGGAGATGAAACATTTACAAGCAGGGGCCCGGAAGATGAACCATTTACAGGTCTCCTGTGTCCATCAGAGACATAGGTGCCAAACCAGGGATGGATTTTCTGTTCCCCATCCAATTGACCAAGTTACACTTGAATTGGGTTAGAGAAGAACTCTGCTTCACGTGGATGGGGAGCAGGTTCCAGAGATGCAGTAGTCTCTGGGATACATACCTGTCTCTCAAGCAGGTCCTATTTATATCACAGGCAAGGTTTAACTCTTTAGAATGGATAATTCTGGTGTTGTTTGTTTTGCAGATATGCAGGAGGTCCATCAGAGTGGGGTCTGATAATGCCTTGTATGCCAGGCATAGATCTCCCCTCAAAAGCCTGTAGGAGACAGAATACAGGGATAGGTTTTTGAGGTGGTCTGCATAGGGCATGCTTCTCATGCCTTGTATTCTTTTAGTGAAGAACCTCTGTGGACTTTTCAGTTGTTGGCTATGCCTGGTTAGGTACATAGCAACGGGTGCATTGTACTCAGTGACAGGTCTGAAAAATGCTGTGTACAGTGGAACAATGACTTCCTTGGAACTAGATGCCATAACTTTGTTTATAAATTGTGCAACATACAATGATTTCCTCACTAGTGTAGATATATGATGGTCAAAGGCTAGATTACTGCCTATGTGTGTCCTCCAGTACCTGACTAATGGGTCAGTTCGTAGAGGTGTGTTGTCAATATGATAATTACCAGGGGTGGATGACTTTCCAAAGGATGCTATTATATATGCCTTGGCATTTAGTTTTAGTCCATGGCCCTGACACCAGTTGTTTGTCTGTGTCAGCCCTTCTGGGAGAACATTTGTGTTGGTATGGGATTCAATGACAACTCCTAATTTGCACTTGTCTGCAAATTTAGTCAACCAGAGGGCACTGACATTGGCCTTGACTTCAGAGAAGTAAATGCCAAAAAGGAGCAGTCCCAAGACTGATCACTGAGGGACTCCATTTGTGACTGGCCTCTTTATAGAGATGGCCTTCTCAATTCTAACTTCTTGGGTCCTGTCTGTAAACCAGTTAGTTATCCACTGGGTGACATAAGGGTTTATACCTAACCTCCTGAGTTTGTCAACAATGCTTGAGTGGGGTTATCCAATACCACCTTATCTGCATAGTCAGTATTGTTTTTCAGAAAAACACATTTATGTGTAAAAGGGTCTCCAAAACCACCATGATTAAAATAAATAATCATAGGGATGTTGAGTACCTTTGTCTTATCTTTCTAATTTTTAATCCACTCATGCCTCTTCATCCTAAATTCGATCTCTGCCTTATGCTTCATATTCCTGATCTCTTGTAGCTCTTCTCCACCTCAGCTTTCTCTAGGGTCTTCTGTAGGAAGGGTCATTTCAAAGAGTCAAAACATCTGTTTTTATAGTAAATATTATTCCATGTTTCATTAACCTTCTGATTCAAAATCCCATCCATATATGTCATTACCAAACTCCAACTGCCCATGGAACATCTGTCATTTGCAAATCCCATCTGACCCTGTTATATCAAGTCCAGGAGGGCTTATTTTAACCTTGTTTCTAACATTGATGCCAAATTCTTTGCATCTACACTTATAAGATACATGGGGTGGAAGCTGCCTGATTCCATTACCAGTTCTCTTCTTCAATCAGAACTAACATTCTTGATCTACTCCTCAGTTTGAGTAACCTACTGTCACACTCCTGATGAAAGCTCTCATCATTCCCCTCTCTAACACTTTTCCCTTATCTTACCACTTAGTAATACTCAGCACACACTGTTTTTTCCTTCTTTATTGACGTTACTGCCTTTCCAAATTCACTTGCCTCAGTACTCCTGTTTAGCATCTTCTGCCCTCCAAGATTCACCATCACGTTTCTTATTGCATATAGTCTTTCATAAAAGCTTGCCACCACTTATGTTTATATTCCTCTCTCGTCTTGTACAAACCTTCAATCTTTTCCTCTTATCTTACAGATTACACCCTCCTTCTTTCAAAATGTCAAGTTCTAAGCCAGGCATCTCTGCACGTTGCACCTTTGACTTCACCACAATTGTTTCTTTCTAATCATTTTAGGTTTTACTTCTTCATTCAGAATTGCCTGTCACATTTTGCTGCCTGTTACTCCTGTTTTACCCCTTTATCTCTTCGCTTCACTTTGCCAGCTTTGTCTAAGCTTTCCTTGGGTCCTCCTCCAAATTTCTGTCCTCAGTTTTTCCGTCTTAACAGTTTCTAGCATGTCTGCCATTATTCTCCTCCGTGTTAGTACTTTAATTCCATCGCATTGCTCTATTCCTAGCGTTCATTCTTCCTCATTATTTTCAGCATGTTTAACTACGTCACACAATGCCTTTCCTCCTTTCCGATTTCCATTTACTTACATCCCACTTACAGTCCCTGTCTTTCCTCACTGATGTTTAAGTTTACATACTTCTTTCACTGACCTATAGTCAGTTCACCTACATGATGATCTGCTCCTTTACTATGAATTATTCCAACCTGCTCACCTATGTTCTTCCATTCCTTGAGAATTCATACTGGCTTCTCTAGCTGTCTGTTTCTCCATTAGTCCACCTGGTCACCTTTCCAAATGTCTGCCATTAATTCATCTTGCTTCCTTTTTATATTTCTATACTCTCTGCCACCATATGGCCTATTTTGTATTATTTCCACCTCTGTTCTACCAGTTGCTCCTTCCTATTTACTAAATAAGTTGCAAAAGAGCCTCAATCTATCATCAGTGGGTGAATAAAGTGTTCATTTGCCCCATCAGTAACCTACCCTCCCCATTTATTACTGGCTTTCTCCTTCACGTATCAATGTCAATCAACTTCTAATTGTCATAACTACTCCTGCTTTACAAAGCCTGCCTATCTCTTTGGGAATTTCTCTTTCCTAATTTGTTTGTTTCCCTAATCTTCAATTTCATCTCCTGTAGTTGCCCTTTGCCACTCATTTGACTTCCTATTTTCCTAACACACTTTACTCTTTCCATCAGTTTGGATGCCCATCTACATTCTATGCTATCACTGCCATTCCCCCACTCGTGACTTCTCTCCACACTTTTGGTTTTGCATCACGAAACTCTCTGAGCTGAACAGAGACAAGGCTAATATCTCTCACTTGTTCTTGAGCAGTTATCTCACATATGTTCAAATCCCCTTGATGGACAGGACCTACAACATGCACCCCCTTATTTTGATCCAGCTGTTGTCTTCTAGATATTGTACCCAGCAATTTTAGGTTCATAGGTTCATAGGTTTATACTAGGCTATCTGCCCTAAGGCATTTATAAGCCTAGCCCAAAGTTTTGTGGCTTACACCACCCCTTATATGAAAAAATACTGTGCCCATTAGTTTGTTGTGCCTCTGTCCAGCAGTGACACAGAGGTGATTCCCGGGGTAAACCTACGATCTCCCATCCACAGGTCAAGATTTCTCTTGAACACAGCCAGCGAGGTGCTCTGCCTCACATGGACCGGGATTTTATTCCACAGCATAGGGAATCTCTGAGTGATAAATCTATCCCTCCAGCATGTCCTATTTATATCCGTGCTAAGGTTTAAGTCGCTTGCTCTAGTGGTTTTGGTGTATTTGGATTTTTTAAGGTGGAGCATGTCCATTAATTCCGGGTTGGACATGGCCTTGTATGTCAGGCACATGTCACCTCTGAGCAGACAGTATGCGACTGAATAGAGCTGGAGTTTCTTCAATCTGGCAGCATATGACAGATTTTGGAGTCCCTTTATCCTTTTGGTGAGGAACTTTTGGGGTCTCTCCAATTGCTGCAGATGTCGGGTGAGATACATCCCGAATGGGGCATTGTACTCGATCATTGGTCTGATAAGTGAAGAGTACAGGGGAACAATGACCTCACTAGATCTGGATGTGAATCCCTTCATGATCAGGTGGGCAATGTAGAAGGTCTTTCTAACCACTTTAGCAACATGAGTGTCAAAAGAAAGGCCACTGTCAACCTGGGCCCCCAGGTCCCTGATAACCTCTTCTGTGCTTAGTGGATTGCCACCTATATGGTAGCTTGGGGTTACCTTGTTTTTCCCGAAGGGTATGACTATACATTTTTGGCGTTTAACTTCAGGCCATGGCTCTGGCACCAGCTATCTGTTTCCGTGAGTCCCTTCTGAAGGATATCCGTGTCCGATGCACTTTCCACTATGGCGTCCAGTTTGCAGTCGTCTGCAAACTTTGTCAGCCAAAGTCCTCCCACGTTGGCCTGTACTTCTGAGAAGTAGATGCCGAACAATAGGGGGCCAAGGACCGAGCCCTGTGGGACACCACTTGTGACCGGCTTGGAGTCTGACATAGCGCCAGCAACTCTAACCCTGTGGGTTCTGTCCTTAAGCCAGTTTGCAACCCATCTTGTGACATATGGGTTTACATTTAAGCTGGTAAGTTTTTCTACAATACCTGAGTGGGGTATTGTATCGAAAGCCTTTGCAAGGTCAAGGTAGGCTGTATGGACTGCCTTTCCCTCATCAATGGCCTTGGTGACTGTTTCGAAGAAGTCGACCAAGTTCAAAAGGCATGATCTGCCCTTGACGAAGCCAAACTCGGTCGGGTCCAATGTCTGCAAGTCCCCTATATCTTTGTTTATGAGCTCCATTATGATCCTCTCCATAGCTTTGCAGACTAGACTTGTTAAGCTTATGGGGCGGTAATTACCAGGGTCCGTAGAGGCACCGCCTTTGTGGAGTGGGACCACAGTTGCCATACGCCACTCCTTGGGCATGTATCCTGTGGTAAGGCTGAGATTAAACAGCTGCCTTATGTGCGGGTTTAATTCCTCATTTAGCTCATGTAATACACAGCCGGGGACACCATCCGGTCCCATTGATGCTGTGTTTTTAGCTTTAGAGAGAGCAGCTTTCACCTGTGCATTTGAGATGTCTGGGAGGCTACACTCCGCTGGGATAGTTATCTCTCCTTTAGGGAGAGGGGTGTTTGCACTGAACCTGTCTGCCAGTATGTTGGCAATGTCTGTGGGTTCAGTGATTTTTGTATCATTTTGGACTAATTCTGAACATATCTGGGAGTTTCCACCCAGGTTCCTAACATAGCTGAAAAAGGCCTTATGATTGTCCTTTGAATCCATGGCAATTTTTCTCTCAAAATTGGCCTTAGTTGATTTTATGAGTGCTCGTATTTTTTTACTAATAATGATCAGGGGTGACTTCCCTTTTATGGATTTTGTTCTATCATGTAATAGCCTTCTCCTCTTATTGTAAAGTTTGTTAATGGCTGGGGTCCACCAGACTGGACGTTTGCCCTTTTTGGAAAGAGTCTTGGTTTTATTTGGGGATCAGGGATTGCCTGATCCATGCAGTCCTGGATGTGTTCATAGAAGGCATTTGTAAGGGCTTCCGCAGCTTGGGTTGTGGTTTCCACTGGCTCAGGGGCCTTGACGGATACCACACCAGTCTTGAGTAGTGTGAAGTTTGCTTTAGAGAAGTTCTTCACTGTGGTCTTTTTTGTTTGGGGTGGGGGCGGGATGTGGATTTCCAGTGAGATTAGTTTATGATCAGATCTCACCAATGAGGGATATACTTCCGGTGTGGAGCATTTTGTCCCCATGTTTGTGATAATGAGATCTAGTATATTTTCTCCTCTCATGGGAACAGTGACAAGCTGTTCCATGGCATTTGAATTTATGAACTCCAGGAACCGTTGGGCTAGAAAGTTAGGGCTTGAGTAATGTTCCCAGTCTATATTCGGGTAGTTGAAGTCACCCAATATGATGGTGTTTGGAGATACATTTATACCCTCCAGTGTCTTCATGAAGGCTGTGTGGGGTTCCTGAGTTTGAGAGGGTGGCCTGTAGCATGCTACAATTTGTAGAGCAGTTTTGCCTATGGTTAGCTGCACCTGGATGGTTTACTTAGCTGTGTCACGGTTGCCACCAACCTGGAGGTGTGGGTATCCTTATGAATATGGATACACCCCTCCTTTTGTGGTGTGGTCCGGGTTTTGGGGCGGGCATGATATGAGGTAAAACCTAATAGTGCCGGGGTGCTCTCAGGAGCCTTGAACCAGGTTTCAGTTACAGCACAGACATCGATGTTCTCCATACTGAGAAGGGCCTTGAGTGCATGCATTTTGAGATTTAGACTTCTGGCATTGAGCAGCATTACCCTCAGTTTCTTCCCATTTTGTTTTCTAGGGTGGTAGGTTTAGAATTTGAGCCTTGCCTAAAAAGGCACTATGGGGTGGCAAGAGCCTTAGCCAATATCCGGAATCCCAGGGTGACAGGTGCAAGCCGTCCCTTCAGCGTGGCTTGTCAAGCATGTCATCCCAGGCAGACAGACACTGGATCCCCTTTGAATGACACCAGACATTAAGCCAATTGTTAAAGCTGATCATCTTGTCTCTATATTGTGGCATCATTCTTGGTGAAGGAAGGATACTGCTCAGGGTCAGGGTCATACCTGCCTGGGCTACATAATCAGAGAGCTCCTCTATGTCTCTTTTCATGTAGTCCAGGGAGGTGCATCTCAGGTCGTTCACACCAGCATGGACAATGACTGTGTCATATTTGTACTTGCCGTGGAGTGACCTGAGTGCTTGTGTTATGTGGCGGATTCTAGCGCCCGATAGGCAGCTTACTGTGACCCTCTCCTTGTTCAGCCTGGTGAGTGGGATGTCAGTGTGTCTGACTATGGAGTCACCTATGACAAGTATGTTTGGTGATGTATTTGGCCTTAGTGACTGCTTTGCACACTGATTTTGTGGTTTATGTGTTGCTTGTGGGGTGTCTTGAGGTAGCAGTTGTTTGGGTGTCTGCTATGGAGGCCTCTGCTGTTTAGGTAAATTTTTACTCAGAGCCTCCGAGTATGTCTTTGTGTGTTTATGTGTTTGATTCAGTGGTGTGGTAGCATTATGTGAGGCTGGTTTTGTGGTGTGTGTAGTTGCCTTCTCCTCCTGTCTGGTTTTGCCAGTCCTGAGTTGAGAGAGCTCAGCCTCCAGTTTGGCTAAATAGCTGCATCTCTAAAGTATTTGTGTTATGTGGGAGGAGGAGAGGGTTGTCTGTGTACATGAGACAGTTATAACATTGCCTCAAGATTCCCAGATTCACCAGCTGGACCAGAGAGGAGATTGACAACTGACCTTTGGACATGCTAGAATAATATTGGGAATTCCTTAATAATTGAAAACAAGGGCCAGTGGGGAGTGAGGCTGTAGTGCTTTTAATTTTTAGTGCTGACTTATGTAATTGCTTTAGTGAGCAAGTGCCAGGTAACTTGAGTGCAATGTGTTACAAGTAACTAAATGCAAAAACGACAAACAGTAACTTTCTTTCAAGTGAAACAAGGAAATAAGTACAGTAAGCAATGCAGATATCACTAGTAATCCACAGAAGCGCTGAGAAGCCGCGTATTAGGTGGAATTAGCGTTCCAGGGAAATAACAAGCAAACAAACAACAAGCATATAAACAAAGCTTGATTCAGCAGGCCTGGATCTAGTCTATGCCACAGCAAATTTTGTCTTCCACTGCATTTCAGTTTCCCCTCACTATATCTTCTTCCATCTTCTTCATCATTACATGAAATTTATTTTTCCTTCCATATACTGTTAGATTACTTTGCAACTATACTGCTCCTCATTCCATATTATTCTTTAAAGTTTCCTAAGGTATATATGCTGTCTTACTATCATATATGTCCCTTTGTGTTCTAGCTTAGATCTAGCTTCTTACTTAAATTGTGGAATCATAATCTAATATGAACTGCTAGACTTGTATACCTTTAAATACAACCAAACAGTTCTAGAAAAGACATTAACGAGTGCATTGTCTTGTTTTTTTTTTCTGCATGCATTCTGTATTTTTTTGTCTTCTAACTGAAATTAATGTGTACCTTCTTCTCTCTTGAAAGTATACATACGTATATACAGACAAATATTTCAAACATGGACAATAACGCCCTTCTGCCTGCCGATATACCAGAACAGTTGTTCCCATAATAAGGCTCCAGGCTTTTCTTAAAAATATCTAAAGTAGTGCTTGCTTTAATGTAATTTGGTAGTCTATTCCATACATCACCTACTGTCTCTCAGAGAACCGGTTTGTACACTTCTCACTCATATAGAACCTTCTACAAAGGTCGTCTGATGATTCTCTTCTGTTTTGTGATAACCTCAAACATTCCCCAAAGTAGTCATCTCTAAATGCCCTATAAAGCTAAATAAGGTCTCCTCTTAAATATCATGTGAGACTTTGTACACATTCAGATATTTTAGTCTTTCATAATAACTTAGAATTTCACATTTGCGGATGCCCTTGGTATACTCCTGCTATACTCATGCCTGCTTTCTTATAAGGTTTACGTATTGTTATTTCATACTCACGTTTGGATCTAATATAACTTAACAATGACTTCATCATTTCTGATATCCTAGACTTTATAAATCTTTTTATACAACCTATGGTTCTGTAATTATCATTAACCTATTGGTCGAAAGCTGGATGTACCCATATACCCAGGTCCTTAAATGAGTATACAGTTTCAATCACTGTGTGCTGTATTAAGTATTCAACTTTCAGTTTATGTCTCCCAAATTTTAGATGCTTAGTTTCCGATGTAATTACCAGCATATTATTCCCCTAAGTCCAATTGCTCAATTTAGTCCTGACAATACTTTATCCAATATAACCTTCTCCATTATTTTTTTACATCATGAAAGTAAACTTATGCCTAGCCATGCATCCCAAATCTCTGACAAGTTCTGGTACCCTTGATAAGTGTAAGCAGGGGTTTGGGAGATGAAACATTTACAAGCAGGGGCCCAGAAGATGAACTTATGGGTTTGTATGACGCTGGGTTTGTCCTACTTCTCTTCCCCTTAAAGACAGGTTTAACAAATACATGTCTCCAGTCATAAGGAATCTTCCCATACTTATATGACCTAGTAAATAATAAACATAGTAGTACTGTAAATTCATGCTGAAGTATTCTCAGGTCATTATTACTAATTCCAAGTCCTCCCTGTGCTTGATTTGGATCTAGTTCATGTAGTTCTTTTTCAATATAATCTAAACTGATTTCAGTATATGACGTTACCTGGATGTCACTAGGGCAATTTATTACCCGCTTTGTGGAGGCAAAAAGTAAATCAAACAAAGTTTTGCATTTATACTTTTCACAGTTTACAAAGATTTATCATCAAACAGCAATGAGTTGTTTTAACAATGTTCAGATGTTTGTATTTTTATTCTGTTTATTTTGAGACACAGATGAAAGGGTAATATGTTTCTATTTTTTCTACAAAAGAGTATCATCTGCATTTTGAAGGTGGTAAGTGGCAGTCCTGAAGATTGCAACTATTTCTTCAGGTGGAAGAACAGCACACTGTAGCCTGCCAAGATCCCCATTTGATGAGTTTGCCACACACAGTAATACAGGGTCCTCTGTCACTGGATTAAATGAATACTTCCACAACTGTTTTACATCCAGTTTATAAAACCAGAACATAACAGAGGGCTTATAACAAAACTTTGGAGAACTCCTTACTCAATATGGTATGGCAAACAATTATTTCATAGTATAGATTCTCTCTGTTGTATCTCTAGCTTTTTACCAGTCCAGAACAACCCTATCATACAGTACTCTTTTAAATATGTTTATGGCAAGGCAATAGCTAATGGCAGCAAATTATTTTGGCAGGTGTAGTGCATCCCTTACCAGCCTATGGTTTATGTCTGAAATGAGAGTTTCAGACTTTAGCAAGGTTATCTATATATCTATATCTATCTATCTATATCTATATATATATATATATATATATATATATATATATATATATATATATATATATATATATATATATATATATATATATATATATATATATATATATATACTCCATGACTCTAGCAAAAGCCATGTTCTGTCACTCAACAAGAAATTGGTCTACAGGAAATGTAATAGCCGACTATGGAATGATTTCTCCATGGATTTTGACAAGGAGTTCTAAGACTATTACATGTCCATAAATGTTTTTATCATTTATGTTTCACCTTCATATACTGGATTAGTAATGATCTCTTTCAAAAGGGATGAGGAAATTCCTACCACTTAATTCCTGTTGATAAGGTAAGTAACATGAATTGCTAAGGTTTATAATGGGTATAATGGGTAGTCCATCAAATGCCATGGATTCTAAATGCTTGAGTTTGGACAGAGGTTTTCTAATTATCACACAAAGCATAAAAAGTGTTAGGAGAGTACAGCACATGGAGGTAATTTGCATGTTTAATTTGATTGTTGCGTGAGGGACTAAAATACGTTTTAAACTTATCAGCTATGAATATGCCATCAACACAAGATGATGAGAGAGAGACAGAAGTGTTTCCAGGGTTTAATAGCATATTTATAACCTTCTAGTGGTAGCTGTCATTTGCTGAACAAAACTGCTTATTATAAAAAAGAGTTTTTTTCTCCTCTGAGATTTTTAAAGCACTTATGGTTGTGAATGTATGCATCTAGTGAGGACAGTAGTGTTTCCTTCTGATAATGCTCCCAGTTTCTATCACCTGTAAATATGGCCTGCTTAATTCTAGCAGTCATCCAGGACAGTTTTTTGGTTAAGCCTATAATGCTCAAATGCAGCAATCGTATTTAGGCTATCTTAGATGGTCTGTAATATCACGGAAGAGAAGAGAACATCCATGATTGGGAGGCATTTTAAAATAATTCCATTTATGTTAGAAACATAGTGTAAGTTTCTAATATGAGTTTTCTTAGATCTCTTACCTTTATTAACAAATGAATGTGAGGAATTTTACAGATGTTTTTTCCAGTGAAGTATTGATTCACTTTAAAGAATAAAGCACTAAACATTACAATAAATTAAACACTCAATACTTGCTTTTCTCCAGCCTATCGGTGCTCCCCCCAAAAGTATTTCTTTTAACAGTTGTTATTTTTATTTATTTATTTATTTATTTATTTATTTATTTATTTTTGTGCATTATTTTCACCCAGCCTTTTGAGCAGAAGTGAAATAGACCCTCATTAGAAATTGGGTATAATGCCAGACTGACAACAAAAGTCTTAGGGAAACACTGGTTTTCCCAGACGTCACACAAGTATATAAAACGCCTTACAGTAGTGCACAATTTAATATATTATTTTACTGATTCAGTGGTAACACAATAAGCACAAATTCCGAAGGAAATGTATAATGCTGTTTGGCAAACTTTCATATTGAAATGACTATATAAGCCTACTGGTGGAGATAATCAAGATTAGGTTATATCTCTGAAACAAGCTCTAATTTTTTGACAAATATTTGGTTAATTCATTTACAAAACATGAGCTGTTAGGTGCAGAGGTACTAGAACAGATGAGTGTGGAATTTGAGGGCCAACTGGAATTCCCAATAATGTTTTTTGTTTTTCCCTATAAAAGAGTATTTCTGATGTTGGAAAATGTGCCTTTCAGAGACAAAGAAATACTGCATACTTAAAAGTGAATCTAAAGACATTTCCATTAAGCAAACTGTGACATTATAGCAACAAAGTAACTATCTGAAAGCCAAAACATGAATTTTGTGCCTTTACATTACTTCTAAGCATGACAAATTCTAACTTTACCTCCTGATATAATTACTGTCCCAGTGGCATGTGCCCCTGCAAAAGGGGTACACCACTATAAAAAGGTTACAGATAGAATGGCCACATTGCTCTCAAATAAATTCATTATTCCCCAAGTAAGCCATAGCAACAGTCATGTAATAGTGATCATGAAACTGCTCTTTTGCTGTCACAGAGAGTTTGCCCACAAAAAGATAGCCACCATATGTACACTTCTGATGTCTTACTCAGAAGAAAATAAAAGATGCAATGGCCACAGTAACATATTTCAGCTTCTTGCATCAGACGCATACACTACTCCCCAACAAATCATATCAAAGATCTCACAACAGTAATAATTTATCTGCCCTATTCTTCACACACAGCAAACCACCTTACCCCTACCCCCAAATATAGTCACCTTGTATGTGCACCTTTAATGTTTATTTATTTGTTTTATCTGCATTTGATAACTGGGCAAGAGAACTGGTTCAAGGACCCTTTTTGTCAAAACCAGGATCAAAGAGGCATGTTCAGGAACAGGAAGGATATGTTACATACAGCATATAACATTCAACAAGAGCAATAATTACAAAATTATTTATTTATTTATTTTATTTTACATTTGTTGACCGGGCTAGTCCAACTGGATATATGTCCATTTTCAGTAGAGGCCCGGGGAGAAAAGCTCCACTAGTTATACACACAAAGGCATAAAAGGTTACATAACAATCATAACAAATAAAACGGATAAAAAATTAAATATAAAATTGTTAATTAAAAATTTTTTTTTTTTTAAATGTATTAACTTTAAAGTATTTTGCATAGATATAACAGGGCAGCAGTGATTATGAGGCAATTGGGGATAAGAATAGCTTACAAGCTTACAAACTACAAACATTTTGCATAGGTATTAAAGACCAACAGTGGTTATATGGCAATACATTGTATGAACAACAGTTTGTGATAAATAGCAGAAACAGGAATGACCACATTAATGCAGTTCAATTTCTAGTGCTCAGAAACATATACAACTTCCTCTGAACAAGACATACAGGTCATGTGTCTATCCTCTGCTTTCATACATAGCCTTTCCCTCAAAAAGACACATCTATGTATATTTGTAATGCGCAACTATGGAGAAGAACATGAAGGATACAGTGGACTCGGTAATGAATTTTAAACCTGTTGTTCAGAGACACATTCACAATAGTGCAGACAACCCATATCAATGATTATTCAACAATGTAACTTCCCAATGTTTTCAGACACAACATTATATAATATCACACAGTGCTAGGAATAACTTGCTTTAACTCAACATCAATGTAAATATTTTTTTTTCATCAAACATGAAATCATCCATTTTTATTCCAACTTTCCTGTGTTAGAATATGATCCTGTTTTATACAAATTACGTTTGGTTTAATTAATTCATTACCGCCCTATAGCTATTCTCTCTCCACTCTCCAAAATACTAGAGAGATGCATACACTCTGAGGTCTCAGACTACCTCCTTACTAACAACCTCCTTTCCAATACTCAGCATGCTTTTCGACCAAACCATAGCACCACCACTGCCTTACTCTCCTTTACTAACACTATCCTTCAGCATAAAAACAATGGCTATCTCTCCTCTGCTACTTTCCTAGACCTATCTTAAGCATTTGACATGGTCCCACACAAACAACTTATCTCTGTCCTCAATAACCTATCCTTCTCACAATCAGTCACCAACTGGTTTCAGAGTTACCTGTCTGACTGCCAACAATCCGTTGTATGGCAGAATGACATATCTCCCCAACTACCTGTCTCCATAGGGGTTCCCCAAGGATCCATCCTTGGACCCCTACTCTTCTCTGTTTTCACCAATATTCTAGCCTCTGCCACCAAGAATGGCACACTCATACAATACGCAGATGACTCAACCATCATCTGCTCAGCCCAGTCCCTACCCAAACTGCAAAAAGTCACACAGGAAGTCTTTTCCTCTGTTGAAACTTGGTTATCTGATGCCCAATTAATACTCAACCCAAACAAAACTAAACTACTCATCTTCCAACCCACCAAACATACTCAAAACAACTCTCACTTTAACATCACAGCAAAAGACAACACCACTATATACCCAACTGAACACACCAAATTGCTATGAGTGGAAATAGACAATAAACTAAAATTTGACATTAACATATCCATGACCATAAAAAAAGTCCACAAAAAACTAGGAGCGTTATACAGAAATAAGCAACTTCTCACCAAAGCAGCAAAGATTTCAATAGCAAATTCCCACCTTATCTCCACCCTACTTTATGCCTCTCCAATATATACCAACCTAAGGCAATGCAATCTAAACAAGCTAGAGACTTGCTACAACAAAATCGCCAAATTCGCCACAGGGGCATCCTACTGTAGTCACCACTGTCTCTCACTTGCTAAACTGGGCTGGCTTGAACTCCCTCACCTCCTTCAATGGTATCAACTCTCACTCGCCCACAAACTAGTAAACCATCCACTAAATGTCCCATCCCTCCAGAATCTACTCCAACCCTATCGCACCACCAGACCACTAAGATCCAGCAACAAAAATCACTTGCAGATCACTAAAGCCAATAACTCTGCTGGGGAAGCACTATTCTCTTACGCCATAGCCAAATTATGGGAAATCCCTCCCACCCACAATTACCTCAATACCATCATGCATCCACTTCAAAACTTTACTAAAAGCACACCTAAAAACATGCTGGCTATGCCCTTGCAACTCCCACTCTAATATCACCCACCCCATCCAACCACTACCTTTCTTTCCACTCCACTAACTACCTTGATTATAGCAAGCTCAGATGCTCATAAGCCTAGTACTTATTATACAGCAGGAACTTCTTCTTGTAACATTTGTTAATGTCTGTTATGTACTTCACACATAGATTCTAGTTGTCTACTGATGTACTATGTTCTTCATCTGTAAATATGTTGTAAGTAATTGCTATGTAAATTGTTAATCTATGTAATCCAAGGTAACTACTGTCTGTTTGTTTTAACTGTGGAGCTTTTCTCCCCGGGCCTCCGCTGAAAATGGACCTACGTCCAGTCAGACACTCCCGGTCAACAAATATAAATAAATAAATAAATAAAATAAATAGATAAATTTGTTTTACATAGCTGTAGAAGTCTTCATTTTGTTTATAGCTCCAAATAACAATCTATCTTCATACCCTTTGGTTAAATTTAGTTGCAGAAGAACTAGGGCTATCCCAAAGCCAGTAAAGATAATGGTGATTGGTGTTACAGTTTTCGGATATTCTATATAAATTCATGTGATGCACTTCTCTCCAATGTTTGTTACCTATGTACTACAAAACCCAGTCTAATTATAGCAGACATACTGAGAGCTAGATACATGTTTATGCTACAGTCTGCAGCTTTGGCCTAAGAAGTTTAGTTTTGTTTTCCTTGAAGTCTATTACTTCTTACCCATGACTTTCAAAATTCCATTTGTCAATCCTATTCTTCTTTAAGTCCTTTGATAAACAAAATGATACAGACAAACCCAGAAACAGGTACATCAAGTAAATAAACTCTGTTTACAGTGTGATCTACTTCACTTATAATTTAAATATTGACAAACAATACAGTCTACTATTCCTATCCTCCTGCCAGTTTGACTATTTGTGTGTAATCTAAGCTCCATGCTTGCTCCTGAAGAGGCAGCAAGGTACTGCTCACTGCTTAGCTACAGGATAATGAGCTCTGGACCTTTCCTGACTCCTTGGAGCTCCTGCTTTTTGGTGCTATTTGCTCCTCTATTATTAAAAAAGAAATAAAAATACAAGAAAGTGAGAAAGTTCCATGCCTATTGATCTATGATTTAAAAATCCAGCTGCCCAGAGTAACACAGTACCCCTTTTTGAATGCACCATAGCACGAGGACTGTAGTGTTCCTTTCATTGATGAATTCCTATGTTGATCTTTCACTGACTAGGTATATAAGCCAATGAGATATCAGAAATTGGAGCCATTGGTGGTAATGCACTGCTGAAGGCAGGAAAGTGGGAGTTGGTACATGACACTTTAAAGAGGCATGAATCTGCCACTGCGTGGACAGCCCACTGACCATCATTCCCTAAATGGGCCCAGTGTTATCTTAAATATATATAGAGAGTTGGCATGACTGTCACAAAGATATATTATTTTCACTGTTTAAATTTAAACAAGTACAGCTCATTCATTATTCTCCTTGCTCCTGACCAACTAACTATACATAAGCAGACTCTTTTTATTTATTTCTGATTGACTAAAACCCAGCAGTTAATCTGTTAAAAAGTGTAAATGCCAACTGCAGCTTATCACAGAAAGTTCAAGGTCACTGAGTCATGTGACTGTTATGCCTTGCTAGTTCCCAGCCTAGATTGTACCTCCCCTCTCAATGACGGCAAAGTCAGTCAAGCCCGGGGTGAATTTATGAACACCCGTGCAATTATCCAAGTCCCTTTTGAAGAAAATATTATATTGTACTGCTTGATCTGTACAGACTGTTTATTTCAGAAGTATCAGACACAATCAGTAATGGATCTGTCTCTTCATCTTGTTTTAATAATCTGCTGATCAAATTTAGATCCTTAGACCCGGCAAATGAGGGACTGACATTTGAAGGCACAAGAGATCCTGGTACCACTGTGTCTCTTATTGCACAGAAGACAAGGTATAGGTCTCCTCTGAGGAGTCTATATGATAGAGAAAAAACGGGGCAATAACTCTTGTCTTTTCTAATAGTATAGGGGCTTTAAGCCTGTGATCTTCTTGGTCAGAAACCTCATTTTTTTTCCAATTATTTAATGTATCTGGTGATATACATCCTAAAGAATATGCTGTATTCTAAACAGACTTGACCAGTGATGAATATAAGGAGACAAAAACATCATTATATTCAGAGAGTGTTCCTTTCATGATTAGCTGCACCAAGTAGAAGGATTTCCTGACAACTGTTGTTAAATCATGATCAAGAATTATCTACTCAGGTTCCAAGGTCTCTAACAGTATTCTTATTTTGAAGTCGGGTATTGTCTATGTTGTACACTGGGGGAAGGGATTGCCTACCAAATGTGCCAGTGTTACACTTTTTAGCATTTAATTTAAATCCATTTTCAGTGCACCAGATATTTATAAGTGTAAGTTCTTGCCCGAGGGAGTGAGCATCAGATAGACATTCATTTCCAGTTTGCAGTCATCTGCAAATTTGGTTAGCCAGAGATCATCTTGGTTCTTGATTTGGAGGTTTGAAAAGTAAATACCAAATAGAAGTGGTCCCAGCACTGAGCCCTGAGAAACACTGCTGGTTACCATCTCTGATGCAGCCCCTGTTAGAACTCACATGGTTTGGTTCTCTTTTAAACAATTTAGTATTGATTTTACCATATAAAGATTTATTTATAATGCACATAGAATGCTAGCTTGGGGAACATCAAATGCCTCGACTAAATCAAGGTAAACCATGTGATATCATGATCACTCTCAACAGACTATGTTACCCTTTCAAAGAAGTTCACCAAATCCATTAGACAGGCTCTAACTTTTACAAAGCCAAATAGCTGTAAGTCTAGCCTGATGAGATTCTTAATGCCAAGTTAATTTTCTCAGTTATAATATGTTCCCTGGCCTTGCAAATGAGACTCATCAGGCTGATGCTCCCATAATTCCTTAGATTTCCATGAAGAGCCACCCTTATGGAGTGGCATCACCAGTGCTGTGCACCATAGTTCTGGGACAATATCTGTAGGTAGGCTCAGGTTAAATAGTTTATGGACTGGTTCCACCAGGGCATATTTGGTACTGTTTATTAAACTGCCTGGTATATTATCTGGTCCCATGGAGGAGGTGTTTTGGTCTATGGCAGAACTTTTAGTACATGTTCTTTCAGATCTGAGAGATACATGTTTAGATAGATAGATAGATAGATAGATAGATAGATAGATAGATAGATAGATAGATAGATAGATGGATAGATGGATAGATGGATAGATAGATAGATAGATAGGAAGATTTTTTTTACAAGGATAAGTGTTGGAATCAAAGTTAAAATGAACCCTGGGATATTTCTCAAGATAGCTGCCCCAGATGTACAATGTACAATGAATGTATTTGCTAGTATACTGGCAATATCCACATTGTCTGAACAGGTTGAGTCACTGTGTAAGAGTTCTGTGCAATGTTGTTTGTTGTCCCTTAGTTTCTTAACATAGCTAAAGAAGGATTTGCAGTTGACGTTGGCTTCAGATGTGAACTTAAGTTCATGGTCTGCTATGGTAGATTTAATAGTCTTCAAATTTTAGTCAACTTTGTGATATTTTCCTTACGTTGGGGTACTTTAGATCTGCTGTGTACAGTAATTAGCCTTTTCATTTAATGCAGATTTTATTTTTGTCAGTGAACCTCCAGGGTGGTATGCTTTTAAATTTCCTATAAAATGGATTTCAACGGGACTGCAGGTTTTACACCCACTTAGATAATTAATTGCATAATACTCCTTTGTGAACGTGTCTGCTGAGGCAATATTAGGGTTGAAGTTGCTAGAATTGAATTTTGAGACTTTGTCATAAAATTTCATGAGATTTTTGTGTTTGAAGTCTTTGAACTTTGATATATCAGTTTTTGTGGGTTTAGATAGGCTGAGGGAGAAGGTGACTAGTTAATGATCTGACCTAACCATGGGAGGAGTTATCAGGGATTTGGGGCACAAATAAGCTATACTGGAAGTGTAAGAGGTGGAGAATATTTTGCTCTCTAGTTGGGTTTGTAACATTTTGATCCACAGAGTTGTATTTATTAGATCAAAGAACTTTTTAGTATATCCTACTTTGAAGATACAGGCACTCCAGTTAATTGAGGGATAGTTAAAAGGCTCCTAGTGTGACGAATTTGTATCTGTGGGTAGTTCATCTGACAGGTTTAAGAATCTTACATGAGTTTCAGGGGACTCTGAAGATGTCCTGTTAACAGATGATAAACTGATTGTTTTGTTTAGTATGATTTGGAGTTCAGAAAAAGGGTCTGCCTTCAGATCTCTGGGAACCTGTCTAGATGTGACATGGTTTCTAATAAAAATGGATATGCCTCCACAGTTGCCACTATGCATGAAAGAATGATAGATGCAAAACCCAGGTATAGGAGGAGTGTTTCCTGGACATTAAAACCATGTTTTAGTGATGACATATGCATGTATGCCTTCCATATGGAGAATACCTCAGTGTCAAATAGCTTGTTGATGAGACTTCTGTCACTGATCTTGTTTATATTTAGATACTTTGGCTGCATTGGAGTGTTCATTAGTTGGATTCAAGGGCTTCACTAATCATTCAAGCCAGTATGCAGATGCCTTTGAATGAATAGTGCAGACTGTCTCTTGCAGAGCAAATAGGATTGTCAATAATCTTGCTGCATACTAACACATACTGGATTCACCTGGAATGACACCAGTTATTCATCCAATTGTTGGAAACAATCATCTTTTCTTTGCACCTAGGCATTGTTCTCAGAAAGGAAGGATTATACTGCTTAATATTCCAAGTTACCAGGTATAATACTCATTCTTACAAGTTGACAAGTGTTTTTCCCCAGAAAACTAAAACAACATCTCACTGATAACCCCAGCTGCATATGCAACACATATCCACAGCCTCCTTAATGTAGCAAAACTGTTTCACATAGCAAATATACTTTTGTATATGTCATACTGTTATACCATATGAGTTATCCCTAATCTTTATTATCCTACTTCACATATCTATACAACAATCTTAACACATTTTCTCTTCTCTGTCACTTTCTACTTTTAATACTACCATTAAATACATACCACCTATAATCTACATATTCCCACCACCTAGCTACAAGATTCTAACTATATCTATCCTACCTTTAGGCAATAAAGTTTAACTCTCTAATTCTACCTTCCCACTATCCTTACCTTCCCCTTTTCCTACTCCCCCCCCCAAAAAAATGAGCTGTATTGTTAAATATTTCTGTTTAATTTTCCTACATGCTAATCTTCCATTGTTACTGTGTTGTGCCTTTTTACAACATATGTGCTGTTTAGATAGTTTTCTATAGTATTTCACTTGCTTTATAAGTAATTGTTTCCTTACAAATTCATGTAATGATTTTCATTTAACTTGGAGCTTTTCTCCCTAGGCCTCCACTGAAAATGGGTCCCAAGCCCAGTTGACTTTACCGGTCAATAACTAAATAAATAAATATTTACTTGTTTATTAATACAAAATTAAATGAAGAACATCTAGAATGAAACAGCTATTCTGCACTGATTACATAAATAAAAATGTTAATTGAAGGACAACTCTGCCAAACGTCCATGTCTTTTGCAATAAAAAAAGTACTTCTTCCTTTTAAATTAGCCCATTCAAAGAAAAGTTAATTTAAGTAGTACACTCACTGGTTTCTATGAAGCTATTTTTCTACATACCATTCTGATATTTTTTGAAAGCTCAAACTAATTCATAGGTTCATAGGTTCATAGGTGTATACTAGGCTAATGGCCCTGGAGCCTTTACAAGCCTAGCCCATAGGATTATCCTGGCATCTTGCCACCTGACCTTAGTTCCCAGTGCCTCGAGTAAAGCCACTGGAGTGATCCCTGGGGTGAATTTTCTATTTCCCATCCACTCATCAAGATTTCTCTTGAAGACGGCCAGTGAGGCGCTCTGCTTGACATGTATGGGAAGTCTATTCCATAGCATGGGCAGTCTTTGGGTTATGAACCTGCTCCTCCAGCTTGTTCTGTTGATTGTGGTAATGAGGTTGAGGTCAGTGGAGCATGTAGTGTGGAGGGATTGGGATTTCTTTAGATGTAGAATTTCTAACAGAGCTGGGTCAGACATGGTTTTGTAAGTCAAGCAGAGAGCGCTGCTAAGTAGGTGATAATTCCTTCTTTATTTGTCATTTAATGTTGAACGTCATATAGTCTGGGACTTGCAGCTACATGTCATACTATTATGAGATTAAGAAATCAAATAAATTAGGTAGCTTGCAGATTCTAGCCATACAGTCAATAAAGAATTTAAAAACAAAAGTACAAAATACATTTTTTTTCTGAGTATTATCATACTTATTTCAGATGATCAAATTAATATATCAGGTAGAAATTATAACTTGGAACTGAAAGCCAGAGTCTGAATAAAGCCACAACATAAGCTACATTTTCAAGCCTAGTATTCAAAAGTGCCACATAAGTCAGTCTTTCAAGCCAAATACACAAATGCCTTAAAATGCTGTGCAAGAGATGGCCACTAAGAGAAATCAAAGGATAACACGGCAAAAGACATGCTGATAATCTTGGTGAAAACAGTAGGAATTCAATGCAGTCTCACTGTTAGTAAAGCAGTATTACCATGGTAAATGTTCTCACCATAATGTTCTCTCCGTTCTCATGAACTTACATCAAAGGGTGAAAACCTTCTCAAGCAACACAAAATTTTCATGCAGCACAGCAGCCCTCTGTGGGCCACAATGGGAATAAATTGAAAAACAACAATAATAGCCACCTGCAGTACACAGCCATTAGCATAGCAGAAGTGATCAGATTATGATAAAAATACACATTTTTGTTTTTTTTTAGTTTTGGAGAATTCTTGTGATTTAATATTACAACATAAGTAGTGCAGCACAAATGCATTAAGTAAGGAGACAAATGTCAGACAGAGCCAAATTGTTATCCACAAAATATACAAACTGTCAACATAATTTATTTTTCACTATACATTACTCAGACCATGTGAAACTGTGCACCTTATTAAAATTAAATGCGCTAACTTTATGCTTAAGTCACCTAAAAGTATGCAAACTTCCAACTCTATTAAATAGAATCACGTGAGATTTTTCTTCAGGACAAAAACAGTATCATATTAGTCATGCACTCAATTTCTCTGTCATAATCAAAATCTACTACTGAATTATAAATTCCTTGCATAACAACAAGGCATATATACTGCAAATGTAGGATGTATTTGGTACAAAAAAGCTCTACAGCGAACCTCAGAGCATCTTGAAGCCTCATGGCTTCTTGGGGCCCAGAAGCCCCCAGACCTCTATATCAATTCAGTTATGCCTCCACTACTCTTACAGTATACTCCTGGCCGGTTAGGGTGTGTTGAAAGGGTGCAGGAAAAAGCTGAAAAGTAAGGCAATGAAATGCTGTAGCTAGGGCATTGCAACCCCAATCTCTAACTGTGTGGGGATGTAACTGGCATTGATAAAGATTTGCTGATCAGACACAAGTACAGTACAAGCAGTTATTTTAGGTTGCAGCATTGTGGCTGGTTAAATAAATGAAAATGAGTGTGTGTGTGTGTGTGTGTGTGTGTGTGTGTGTGTGTGTGTGTGTGTGTGTGTGTGTGTGTGTCAGTAACCATATGCACTTTCTTGTACAGTTCAATGGACTTTTTTTTGGTCCTCAGTATTCCAGGACATCCTTTTTTTCATTCTTCAACTTCAGAGGACATATTTTTGGCCCTCAGGTTCGGTGGACTATCTTTTTTGGTTCTTAACTTTGGGCTGAGGGAGGCACCTTTCTGGGGACTGCCCAGGATACCAAGAGACCCAACTAACATTCTCCCCAAACATGGCCAATCTCTCCTTTCACTCTCTCTCTCACACAATCTCTCCTCTTATCCTTCCCTCCTACAAACCTATTACTTTTATTTTCAGTTATACTGAGTTATTCTGCTTATAAAAATATCCATTAATCTCCTTCTTACAACGTACCTGTAACTTGCATTGCTTGTTACACTGTATTTTCTCTGTCTTTTATAAAGATTGTACAAATCAGTCTGTAACAACAATTTCTCTCCTCCAGTAATGTTGTGTTTTTCTGTATTTTTTTATATAAAATATCCACAGATCTCTGTATCACGGTGTACTCATAATTTGAATTTGCAGGTAATATTGTGTCACCTTGTTTTATAAAGTTTGTAACTATCTGTTTTTATCAAGTCTGTGCATATTAGTCTGTAACTGGGACTTTTCTCCCCAGGCCTCCACTGAAAATGATTTCTTTCTGGTCCATTTGGACTTTCCCAGTTAACAAATGTCAAGTAAATAAATAAATTAGACAAACTGTTAGAAAACAATAAAAAAGTAAAATACATGGTGTGGAAATGCTAGGATGATGGGTAACTGGGAGATATTCGAGGTGTACCAGTAGGATGGTAGACAGCGGGACTGACCTGTGGAGTCCTTTGCCTAGGGCTCCATTTCACCCAAGGCTGGCCATGTATAATATCAACAGAGGCAACTGTGAACAAATGTAACTTCTAGAATGCAGAGCAGCAAGCCTTGCCCAAGGCTGCCAATAGTATGCACTATCCCAGTCATATACACGCCTCTTCATGACTGGAGTACAAGTCAAGTAAACCACAATGACATGCCAGTAACGCTGCAACACACTTTTATTTAACACTACTTCAGTATAACCCAGTGTAAGAAAATGAACTTAGCAGCCATAAATTAAAAGTAGTCACAAACACTACTTCAGCATAACTGAGTGAAATAAAAATGAATCAAAGCAAAAAAGAAAGAAAAAAGAAAGAAACAAACAAACAAAAAAATCAAACAACAGGGGTTCAAGGAGGCCCCATATGCCTGCAGCAATCACAGATCCATTTGTGGTAAAAGTAATAAATTGGTGAGGGACAGGGGATGAGAGGGTAGCATGCCCCATGCACAAGAACACAGCAATCCAAGTTCCACAAATCTTACCAAACAGTAAAAAAATAATACTACAAGCTGTCAGGGGTTGCATACACATGCATACATAAAGTACAATTGTGCAAGTAAGCTTACCATAACAAGAGATGTTCAAATGATCATTGTTGCAGTAACCTTATCTATATGGATTATATCCAGTCAAGGATATAACAGCAAGCTAGCTTTCAAAGCTTTGTTGCACCTTCCATGTGCCCAAAGTGTTAGACAGCTTGAGCTGAACTGACTAAAAAGACAGGTTTGAGCACTAAGCCCTTCAGAGGTACCATGCCAGCAAAGAGAGGGAGGCTGAGCCCTGAGAGGACAATGCTAGGAACAACAAAAAATAATAGTGTCCAATGTCTTGGGCTAAACAACACAGAAAGATAGAGAGAGAGGGAGCAGTTACTACAGCGGTGATCATTTGAACATCTACTGTTATGGTATGTTTAGTTATACAACTACATTATGTTCATCATATTGATTACTGCTGCAGTAGCCTTACCTATATGGGCAGATTACCCAAGCTTACTACATATGGGAGGTAGTATGGGGAAGGTTCCAGGAACCCCTGGAGAATGGCTCTAGCAAAACCTGATATAGACCTAGAGAATGAATCAATTTTGTAATGCCTTGTAAACATATGTATAGAGGACCAAGTTGTTGCTTCTAGAATACTTCTAAAATCTAACCCATTCCAAAAAGCCAGAGATGAGGTCAAGGTGTTGGTAGAGTGGGCTTTGACCCTGCAAAGAATTGTTTGTTTTGGTGAGTATAGCAAAAGTTAATAGCCTGAGACAACCATTTGGAAATAGTCTGTTTAGACGCAGGTTGTCCCTTCTTCTTCCCTTCACAAGAAATGAATGACTGATCTGAACACCTCAAAGATTTAGTTCTGTCGAGATAGTACCTGATCTGTCTGTGGACATCCAAGGTATAAAGTATCCTTTCTTATTCATTTTTAAGTTACGGGAAATTGATAATCTGGCTTAAAGTAAACATGGACACCACTTTAGTCATAAAAGAAGGATTAGTTCTCAAAGAAACCCTGCCTCTGTGTTAAAACTCATTTACTCCAATGGAGCTCAGGAAGTTTGCACTGCAACTTCCAATGGTTAGAGCCTAAGCCATTTGATAGAATCAAGTTATGTCCTCAGATTTCGAACAAATGTTCACATCTCTGGAACCATAAGGGTTATGAAACCAGTATAAATGTCAAACCCTTCAGCACAATCTATTTATATAGTGATAGTATTCTTTAGGTTCTAGGTCGTAAACTGAATTTTATAAGACACAGTAAACACAGTAACTATTATATTTGTAATATTTTGTAAACAACTTACTATGAACAATATCTCAGCAACCACTCAAGTTACACACATACTGTCAGTAGTATTTTATTCATCTAACTGAGAGCTTTCATATGATGCTAAGGAGTTCTGTCTGTGTTACTTGGTTGTTGAGATATTTAGAAAAATGTGAAAATTATATCTATATAAATTAATATCATAAAAACAACAGTTAATATCTCTTTACCTGCACTAGGCAGAGGTCAAACATTAATGCAGTTCAGTTTGCCATTGTGCAAGCTTTAAGATGAAATATTTTAAATCTCATACATTGCATGCTTTTGGAATTATTGATGCAAATATGAGCAAACAATATTTGACACCTAGAGGCGTCAGTAGGAGTTAACTGCAGATTCACCTGGAGGTGTCACTCGGACGTAATGAGAGATTGAGTTGCAAGCTCTTATAGTAAATCAACCTTGAAACTCTTCTTTCTGAGGTCAGAGCAATCAGAAAAACTATTTTCCATGTTAAGAACCTCAAGTCAGCCAAATTACCTGGTTCAAATGGAGCAAATGTTAGCTTTTCTAACACAAAATTAAGATTCAAGGAGAGGTCACTGTTTTTTGGAGACTTCTTATGCAAAATCTCTTCCAAAAACATGTAGGACACTAACTCACACAAATATTGAAAAAAACAGACAACTACTCTACACCTGAATGGGTGCTGGATATGTTGTTGACACCAGCTAGAAAACCTTTTCCATTTGCTAATATATGACTTTCTAGTAGCAGACATTTTGCCTCCATTAATACCTACTGCACATTTTCAGTAAATAGGTGCCTAAAGGGGATTAAAACCCTATCATCCAGGCAGTTGGTTGAATTTGAATGGGGTCAGGGTGTACTAAATACTCCTGATCATGTCTGAGTAGCTCCATTCTGTGAGGAAGCTTGTGGCAATTGCCACTGGCCATTTCCAGAAGAAGGAAGAACCAATGTTGCCTGGGCCAGAAGGGAGTCACCACAATGATCTTGTGGGATGCTTTCTGAATCTTCAAAATTATCCTGGATATTAGTGGAAAGGGTAGAAAAACATACAGGAACATTCTTGTCTACGTAAAGAAAAAGACATCAAGCTTCCAGGCCTCTTTGCATGGAGTCCTGGAGCAGAATCTTACTAGGTGATTGTTCAGAAAGGAGGCAAAGAGGTCTACTTGAGGAACTCCCCACAGATGGATCAAATCTTGGAATACCCACTGATCTAGTTTCAATTTGTGATGGCCTGTCCTTCTCCTAGTCCAATTTGTCTGCCACACAGTTTTGCTTCGACAGAATGTAGGATGCATGTGGATTGAGATTGCTCTGTGAAGCTATATCTCAAAATAACATGGCTAGTCTACAAAAGGGGTACAACCTGGTAACCCCCGTTTGTTGATTTACCACGTGACTGTGGTATTGTCTGTAACAACTTGAAGATGTTCAGGGGACCAAAGATGATTCAGAGAACTGAATGCCTTGATCTAGGTAAGCATATATTTTATATTTATGTCCTTGCATCTGCCCCTGGAGTCCTATACACCTTGCACTTTTATCCCTCCTGAAACTGCACCCCAAGCAAAGTCCAAGGCATTTGTCATGACTGACTCCTTTGGAGTAAGGTAAGGAAAAGGGGAGACCTGGGTTTAGAGAAATTTGCTGTCATCACTAAGTGATTTTTCTTCTGACAAACCCCAACACTGGGATTTGATAAGACAAAGGGTGTTGATGCTGGAACCAAAGAGACTTCAGATACCACTGTATCTTTCTCATGTGGAGTCTTGCCAGGGGAATCATGAGAATCATAGATGCCATGAGACCCAGAATCCTGAGGTGTTCCTTCACAGTGAGTGAAGTCTGAGAGGAAAACCTCAGAACTAGATCTAGATATAGATCTAAGTTTTCCTGTGGAAGAAAAGCTCTTTCAACTGAGACATCTAGCTGACACCCCAGGAACACAATCCTATATGACAGAGTCAAAAAAAGACTTTTGAGTATTCTCTTGGAATCCCAGCTTGTGTAAGAGATTTTGCACCCAAGTAAAATTCCTAATACTTTGAAAAAGACTCTGAAAGATAAGCATTTCATCTAAACATGGAAAAATGTGAATACACTGTAGCCTATAATGAGCTATAACTAAAGCTAGATACTTTGTGAACACTCTTGGTGCAGTGGATAGTCCAAAGGGTAAGGCATAGAACTGATAATGTGATCCGGACACACAAAACCTTAAGAAACACCTGAAGCCTAGATAAATAGGGACATGATGATAAGCATCTTTTAAATCAAGTGTTACCAGGAAACTTAAAAGAGGAAGAACGGTAATAGGTTGTGAGACAGCAGCATTTTGAACTTGGGCACTATCACAAACAGGCTAAGGAAAGAAATATCCTGAACTGGTCTCCAAGCATTTTCTTATTTAGCACTTAAACATCCTTGAATAAAACCTTTCAGAACCTAGGAAGGAGGAACTTGTTTTATCACACCTGAGACAGCATGCATTGAAGAACAGGGGGAAATATAGGGGGTTGGGGTTAAGGAATTACTCCCTGGAAAGGAGGAATTTTCTCCCACTGCCATTTGTAACCTTGATGGATAATCTTCAGAACTCATTTGTCTGAAACTATCTGTTGCCAAAGAGAAAAGTGGAGATTTTGACTTTCTGGAAAGGAAAAGGGACTGCCAAGGTTGGGGAGACAAGGTTCCTTAAATAGTGATTCTGACTTGTTGGACTATCAAACTGGGCTGGACCCAGTGTCTGGAGGTTTCCTATGTCATTATTGATCATTTTCATAATTCTTTCCTTGGCTTTGCATATGTGAATAGTGAGAGTTATGGATCTGTAGTTTCCAGGGTCTGTACATGGCCCACCTTTTTGGGGGGAGGTCCTAAATTCTCTCTGGAACCCCATCACCACCATTCTTTCTTAAAAGTCTGTTTACTAACATTTTGGTGAGACTGTTTATTTTGTTTTTTGCTGAAATTGAATAAAGGGTGAGGGAGTCCTTTAGAAATTTTGGAAAAGGAAGGCTGAGAATGTTTAAGAGATTCCCTATATCAGCTTACACCTTTCATCACACTTTTTGATAACCTCTGCAGTTGAGGAATGAAATATTAAATCTCTATCCAAAGGAGAATTTAAAATCTCATTTTCCACATCATCTGGGAGATTCTGAGAATGCATCTAGGCAAACCTCCCCAAAACAGTATTAGTGGCCATAGCCCTAGAAAAAGTATCAACTGAATCATACATACACAGTCAGACAATGAGTAGTGACCTGTAAAATAAAATAAATTATTTAAAGCAAATCTTTCCTCACAAGAAGAAAATGCACATAAAACATTCATCATATATTTACAATTAGTCAGAAAAAAACTTTAATATATGCAAATGGCAATTTAAAATTCTGAAAATCAAAGTTGTAGATGCATACAATTTCCCCAGTACTTAGCAATAACCATCCCATGCTTGTCAGAAACTAGTATTGGCATTAAGTAAATGTTTAGCAGCAGTAGGATTAAATAAAGCTAAAGCTGCTGGGTCAGGTTTAGGGTGGGTGTATAAAAACTTAGAATGCATAAAGTTCCTCAATCTTTAGTCTGATATATTAGGGTCAACAATTTTCCTATCATTAACATTGCAGGCAGTGACACACACACACACACACACACACACACACACACACACACACACACACACACACACACACACACACACACACATCCTCCAAAGCATGCAGAACTGAAGGAATATGTGCAGGTTCTTGAAATTCCTTCTGTAACAGCTCATATTATTTTCTGAGGAAGTGGGAAACCTCAGTGTTCTCCCCCAGTTGTGTGCAGAGCTCATTGTGAATGGAGCACCTGTAATGAGCTAGAAGATATAGCAAACCTACTTAGGTTTATAGGTTCATAGGTTGGTACTAGCCTATCAACCCCGGGGCCTATACAAGCCTAGCCATAACAATTCCCTGGCTATTTCTTCCCACACTGTTTACTTCCCTGGACCCCTGTCTAGCAGGGCGACTGACATGATCCCTGGGGTGAATTTCCTTTCTCCCATCCAATCGTCAAGGTTCCTTTTGAACAGGGCCAAACAAGCACTCTGCTTGACATGTATGGGCAATCTTTTCCAGAGTCTGGGGAGTCTCTGGGTCAGGAACATATCCCTCCAGCATGTTTTGTTCATTGTGATGACAAGGTTTAGATCCCTGGGGTTGGGTGGGTGGCCTAATGGTTAAGGTGTTTGCCTTACAAACACAAGGTGCAGGGTTCGAGTCTCACAAGGAATATTTGACTAGGCTTAAAATAGCTCGCAAGGACAGTTAGCCTTGTACTAACCTATGAACCTATGGAGCGTGGGGCTCTGAGGGATTGGGATTTCTTTAAGTGTAGCATGTCCAACAGCTCTGGGTTTGACATGGCCTTGTATGTTAAGCAGAGATCACCTCTGAGTAGACGATATGCGACAGAGTATAGCTGGAGTTTTTTAAGGCGGTCAGCGTAGGGCATCTGCTTTAGGCCTGAGATTCTTTTCGTGAGGTATTTCTGCGGCCTTTCCAGTTGTTGCAGATGTCTTGGAGGGGCGTTGTATTCTATAATGGTTCTCATGAGGGATGAGTACAGTGGGGCAATGACCTCCTTTTTTCTGTATGAAAAGCCCTTAGTGATGAGGTGTGCCACATAGAAGGATTTCCTGACTGTTGTGGCGATGTGGTTATCGAAGGTGAGACCACTGTCCACCTATATCCCTAAGTGTCTTATCACACTTTCGGTGTTTAGTGTACTGCCACCTATGTGGTAATTCACGGGTACATGTTTTTTCCCAAAGGGGATAACTATACATTTCTTGGCATTAAGCTTGAGCCCATGGCTCTGGCACCAAGCAACTGTTTCTGTAAGGCCCTTTTGTAGACTATCTACATCATCTGGGGATTCAGTAACGGCTCCCAGTTTGCAGTCATCTGCAAACTTTGTTAGCCAGAGTCCCTTAGTGTTGACCTGTACTTCACAGAAGTAGATGCCAAACAAGAGCAGTCCCAGGACTGAATCTTGAGGTACTCCACTTGTCACTTGTCTGGAGCTGGATTTGGAGTCTGCTACTTTTACAGTTTCTGCCAGTAAGCCAGTTGGCAACTCATCGAGTGACGGAGGGATTAATGCCTCTCAGAGTAGTGCGATCTCGGAGTTAGATAGGTACTGGCAACCTGAAAAAAAAATAAAACATTGTAGATAAAGATAAAAAGTAATCAAAGTAAAAGATTCTATTTTGCCAGTTCATTCAATTTAACAATGACATTCCAACAATAACGGTCAGGAGATACTGTGACTATTTCACAAAACTGTGTGCAAACGGATGATTTGTATTGCCTGTATTTTTTCAGATTTCCGTTACTTGGATTGATATTTTTGTTGGGTACTGGCTCTGAGTGACTTGGGATTAATGCACCTTATATTAATTTCACATGTGTGACTATAACTTTGTTGAGAAGTGGGTTTATGTGTTTATTTTTCGGGGAGAAATAATCCGCAAATTTTACTGCGTATTGGTATCTGCCATTAAACACACTTCAGTGAAGGAACCCTTGTCTGGTGCCTCGTTTATGATGACTCAGTCTTCATATAACAGTTATCTATACATTAAACAGTGTCAGGTAATGTTTGCATCATGCTAGTAATAAATGAATATTCATGCTAACTTCCTCATCATCTTCATGTTTATTCACGTAGTCAACCTTTTGGGTGGGTTTGGGCAGGCTTTGCTACTGCGCATGGGGGTACTGTTGTAAAACATCGCCCTGTGGTAAACAATGCCTAGAGGTCACGGGATTGCACTTTAAGTGCTATACAGATTAGCAAGTGACGAGTTATGCAAAGTCTAGTGTGTTATGATTTGAAACTGTTGCTGCCTGCCACTAAATATGATAAAAGTAAAAAACATTTTCCTTACTGCTGAGCATCTCTCTCGGCTGACCGTGACATTAATTATACAAAGTCTTAACAGTTAACTTTGTAACGTGCCCTTCAAACGTGGAACACTGCGGAACATGGAGTTTATGGCTCAAAATGAGGAGCATTTCTCATAATGAGGTACACTTCAGAGGTAAGGGTACTGCAGCAATAATGGGGGGCTTCTTCCCATTACTTTTAGCTTTACCCCTCCTTATCGGGCAAAGAAGTTGAGATCCGCCTCTGTCCGAAATGATAAGCACCAGATCCAACATGTTACGCAAGAGCCCTAACTGTCTGAGAGTTAAGTGGGGAAAAGACCAATGGCGCAGTCTATTGTTCTCCGTTTATCACCTTCTTCTGTCAGCAGATAAGTGTAGTAGTAGTTTACATTTTAGGTGTAAAACCTACGGTAGGTAAGGCACGAGGTAAAGATCATATCCAAGTGTCGGGACCCAGTTCTCAATCTCTTAGCACAAAAAAATCTGGACGAAGCCCCAAATTAGAGGCACATTTTCAATATTGTTCTTCTAAACTTGGAACATTGCTAGAATAAAAGATCTTGTATTGCCATGCATTTTCTGAAGGATATGCAGTCTGAAACTGAAAAGCCTGTCATTATTTGGTGAATTTAAAAATGTAATCCTCATTGATTTGCCACACAGTATTACAAAAATCACGCATTTAATGAGGTATAGACCAAAACTATGAGCCAAAAAGCTAGACATTCTGTGAAAATCTGGACAGTTGAGAGGTATGACTAGGTTTGCAGAAGATCTAAAACAGAAAACAAAGTCAAGACAAATGTTCTATTGGTGGTGTGTGAAACGATAAACTGAATACAAGAACATATACTTAAAAGTACTATTTCAAAAAAAAAAAATTCCTAGCAACTGTAACCAATAGTTACCGCGTACTGAGTTGAAACCAGTTTCCAGGAACAACAACAAGTCTCGCGCTTGCGCAAATGAGGCGGTCCTTTTTGTACGCACACTCGGTTTGACAATTTTCTACACCTGGGTGACAGTTAGGAAGCATAAAGTTGTGGAAACCGGAATTATGGCGCATTATCGAGTAAGTGGCACATTGTAATGTTTGTTGTTATTTTGCGCCATGTGTTTCATTGTGTTATTTCACTTCGTAATGATAGAGTCATGGTTAGTTTTGCTTTTATAAAAGATTGTCACTGTGAAAAAGTCACTTTTATATGGTGGGCAGTATTTCAGAAGTCCAACAACTTGGTTCCGACCCCGTTGCCATCCGGAGTGTTGTTATTTTAATGTGTTGGTTGTTTGGCTTAGAACATTCTTTTTGTAAATAACTTTGTCTTGAAGAGACTGTGAGAGTTTCTTTTGCACCTCCCCCTCCTGTTGTAAAGCATTTCGCTTTGCGACTTATGTGAGCATCTTCTCACGTCGGTTTATTCTTGTAATGCTTTGTGTTTTTACGATTGGATCGGTTTGCGTTCTTTTATTACCAAGACAGAAATATGTGTGCGTTAGATTTCTGTTTTCCCTGATGTGCCCACATTGTAGAATCTGTTCTAAAGAGCTGAACTGTACTTTGGCTGTGTGGCGCAACGGATAACTGCAAACACACACAAATACGAGCGAGAGGGGGAAAAACTATTCTTAGGCACTGTTAGCATCCCAGAAGTGAACGGATAATCTCATTGGGCTTTTTACCATAATGAGTATCCTCGATTCGAGTCCTTTCTGCCTTAATGACCCAGTACCTTGATCATATCCTCCGTGCCTTCACCCGAGCTTGTTGCTTTCTCTGACCTAATTTTTCTTAATGGTCACCGTTAGCCTTTTATCATAGACTGTACTTGGGGTAGTACAGCTTCTGTGGAGTGTTCTTCATTCAAAAGCTTCTTTAAGTACATTTGTCAGCTCTTGATGTCATCTAGATTGGTGAGCATGTTGTTGTTGGTGCCCTTTATGAATGGTATTTTCAACCATTTCATTTGTCTTTGACTTGCAGCATGATAGAGCTTCTTTGTGTCATCTGCTGTGCCTTTTTGAAGATGTTAGAGGCTGTCTAGCGATTGTTTATATTAGGACACACCGGGATGTGTAGTAGCAAGTCCCGCCCCTGTTGTGATACGGGTTGACTTTTATGTTTTCAGATCTCGTCCCCCCTACACACCTCCTCCCAAAAGGACTGCAAGGTGCTTAAAACTGTGTATGGGGGGGGGGGGGGTGCAGCTACCCACCTACCCACCTTGCTGGATGTGTGTGGCCATCTTTTACTGATAATACATTCATAATGCCCGTCATTAGAGTTTAAAATTTTTATACTTTAACCTTGAGCTGTTTAATGTCAGAAAAAAGTACAGAATTGTAATGTGCAAGTACCGAATACTAATTTAGAAATGTACAAAACACTTAATTGACACTCCCATCAGGATGTCAAACAAGTAGGCTTCACCCACACCTGCACAAAGTGGGGAAAGTGTGTTTTAATATAAATAAATGCTGGCTCACTGATGCCTTGTTCTTTACAATTATAACTAACACAGACAAGAAAATCTACTATGTTAACCCATTATTAGTGCTCCATTCTTGAAAAAAAATTTGGTCTTCTATGGGAACAGCCACCACTTCAAATCCTGCCCTCTGAAATGGCTACTAAGTTTTTAATACACATTTTATATAAAGCATTAAACCCTTTACTAAAGACTTTCTACCTAACAATCCTGACATGCTGCCTTCTCAGCTGACAAAGGCCCCCTGTTTCACCTCAAAACCTATCCAAAACTCTTACATCAAATCGCTAACCCTGTTCTCCTTCAGCAGAAAATCGGTGATATTGTAGTTGAGGGCCTCACCAGTTTGTTTCGCACAGAAGTGGGCGTGTCACAAATTGAGTGACAACCCGGTCTGCATATTTAATTTGCTTGTGCATACATGATATGAAAATATTAAATGTACACAAACGGTTAATACAGTATCACCCTGGAAAGCTGTTCTTAGTAAAAGGTCCTGCCAATGATACTGTGGAAGAGTCGGCTGTGACACCTGCACCAAAAGAAAAAGAGTCTGTTTGGACATTAATTGGGACAGTGAACCATCTCATTCCGACTCTGACAAAGAGAACTATAATGCTACACGGTAAAAAGCCTGATGACGTGTTTTGACGGTTTAGTTTCTCTGCTGATTATAGTATATATTATTAGTGCAGTAGAATTTGTCAATTACAGATGTTGGTAAACAGTTTACGGTTATATTTACTGTCCTATTACAATGTCAGTGCACTTTTTCTTCGGTTGTATATTTGGATGGAATGCAAAATCATGAATGACATATCAGGAGGGTGGGTACTGAGCGCGGCTTGCTACTGCACATCTGGTGAGGCCCTAAACTACAATATCGCCAGATAATCTCCCAACAGCATACCTCAATCTAGCTGCCAGTTCCATAGCCTAACCTGTGTCTATCCTTATTAATAGATCTATCAAGGAATCATGTTTCTTTTTTTTAGAAAAAAAATTCATCATCCCCTTCATAAAGGAGGAACTGTTACTGTGGAAGACCCTCATGTTGATCAGGAACTAATGCAGGAATGGTTAAGGGGAGGTGAATTCAAACCAAGAGATGAAAGGTTAGTATTGCCAGCCCAAGATATTGGGCTACGTACACGTTGGTTTCACAAAGTCCATTGAACATGTGGGAGAAACAGACAACTGTAGGATTTGTAAAACAGAATTGGAAACAATTGCACACCTCATTGCTGTCTGTGACATACCAGTGGTAGAAGGACTGCATATTGAAAGGCATAATAATGTGGCAAGACTGTTGCACTGGGGATTATGCAAACATTATGGTACTGAAGTGGCTGAAAAACACTGGAAGCATGAGCCACAAAGCATCATAGAAAATGATTGTCTGCATCATATGGGATCACCCATTACCAACAGTTCAAAAGATGGATGCTAGAAAACTGGATATAGTGGTCCATGAAAAGAAGACAAAACTAGCATTGATCACTGAAATTATCACACCCAGTGATTACAGTGTCTTGTGTACAGAGAGACAAAGTCATAAAATATCAGGATCTGCAGGCAGAAATGAGAGCAATGTGGAAGAAAGATACCCAGACAGTCCCAATAGTAGTAGCAGCAATGGGTCTTGTATAAAAAGAATCTACAGTCGTATTAGATATGTTACTAATGCATGTAACCCCATACGAATTGCAGAAGAAGTTATTACTGGGCACATGGCGGGTGCTGCAAAGAGCACTTCTGGCTGACATCAAAGATTGAAACAATACTAATCTTATGAACTTTAATTGTATTTTGACTTAGGAATGGGGTCTATTCCTGTCATGGTATTAGAAACTCAAAAGACTTGGAGAAATTCATCTGATGTAATAAATGTCAGACTTCCAGCCATATTATCTCCTTTGAATGCACTTCTGCAGAAGATTTGACAAACCAGTCCTTCAGGAAAATCTACTGACTCGCATACAGCATGATTTTACACCTGCCCGTAACACTACCTTCACCTTATTAATCTTCACACATGCAATTAACAAGGCAAACTTGTTTCTTATGTATTCTTTGATCTCTGTAAAGCTTTTAATTTAGTCACTCATCAAAAACATCTCTGTCAGATGTCTTCCTAGGGCTATCACAATCCACACTGCTATTGTTTAACATCTACTTGACCCATAGATACCAGTCTGCTAAATGTGTCTCCACCTTTTCTCCCTTCCTTCCATTCTGTCAGTATTGGCATGCCACCGGGCTCCATTCTTGGCCCTCTACTCTTCAGTATATTCACTAACAATCTATGTAAATTCTCTTAGTAAGCTTTCCTCATATAGTGTGCTGATGATCATACCCTGATATGCACTTCAGATAGCCTCTTACATCTTTAGAGAATTGCTCAAGAAGCCTTTAACTCTTTGAGAGCTTGGATACAGGATAATTGCCAGCTACTAAATCCCCCCAAAAATAAATTACTACTTTTTTTCCAGAATTCCATTTCCATGAAAAAAAACTTTATAATTTCTGCACCTCAGACAATCCTACAAATTTCATACATTTATATGGATTCTCCCAGCTAATTCAATCCCCAAACAGAATTGACAAACAAACTAAAAGACCGTCGCTACTAAACTGGATATTAACCAATAAACCTACTCTTCCCTTCCAGTCAGGTTGCCTGTCAGATACTATTAGTGACCATCTACCCACCTACCTCGTCAGACAATATTTGCACTTTCCCAGGAATACTACATATAGACAAACACGCAACAGGAAAAAAATTTTCACTTCTAACATTCATATCAATCTTGCAGGAATGTGACTGGACCCTCCCAGTAGATAATGCTATGTCATACTTTAATAATACATTTTTAGAAATACTTAACAGCTAAGCACCACTTACAACCATTAGAAATGAAACAAACTATGCTCCCTGGCATACTATCAGATCAACAAAAAACAAACTACTTTAGATACTTATCGGCAGCTAAGAAATAAAGCCAAGAAACAGGTTAAAAATGACAAAAAAAATCCTATTGCATTGCAACACAACACAAATATAAAAACAATCCAAAAAAATGTTGGCCTACCCTAAGTCAACTACTAGAGCTAGGTCAATCCATAACCCCAACACCTACCACTACAAACAATGTAGACAGTATAGCCACTAAACGTAATACATATTTCACTAGCTCCATATTAATTCTGACCATCTCTAACAACAACTCACCCCCTAACCATTCTCAAAGCTACAAAAGACGCATTCAGTGCCTTCTCCTTCAACTCTGTACAAACCAGCACCGTAAAGAAATTATTCAAACCTAGACCTACTTCACTCGCTGCTGGTAACCTACCTTTTGAATATCTTAAGTTAGCTGCCAACGCCATCTCCTGTCCAGTCTCCATTTTGATCACTTGCTCCATAATTGAACAGTATGTTCCTAAAATCTAGAAAATGGCTTGCATCACACCACTTCATAAAGGAGGGACCTGTATAGAACTTTCTAATTTTAGGCCAATAGCAATCTTACCTCCACTATCAAAAACCTTAGAAAAATGTATCCAGTCCCAGTTCCTGAACTATTTGCTATCAAACAACCTTCTAACTAATTCCCAACATGGCTTTCAACCCCACCACAGTACCACTACAGCTCTCTTGACCTTCACAAACACCATCAGCCAATACAGAAGTAACAGTTATCTAGTCTCCTCCACATTCCTAGACATGTCCAAAGCATTTAATGTAGTTTTCCACTAAAAATTACTTAATGAACTTTCATCCTTTAATTTAAGCCATACAGTCCTCACATGGTTCCATAATTACCTATCTGGCAAACAACAAGGTGTAAAATGGCAATATGGTTTATCTTTTGTTACACATGTTCCACAAAGCTCTATCTTGGGTCCATTCCTGTTTTAACATCTTCATCAAGGGTGGCCTAATGGTTAAGGTGTTTGCCTAACGAACACAAGGTGCAGTGTTTGAGTCTCACAAGGAATAATTGGCTAGGCTTAAAATGGCTCACAAGGGCAGTTAGCTTAGTACTAACCTATGAACAAGCTCCACACTGCCACCCACATTGCTACAATCTTACAGTATGCAGATGATTCCACGCTCATCTATTCTGCCCCCTCACTCTCTAATCTCCTAGAAATAACCCAATTTTCCTTCATAGCAGTAGAATCCTGGCACTGAGACTCATTTAATTCTCAGCTCTAACAAAACTAAACTTGCATTTTTTTTTTTCAAGTAACAAAACCTCAGATTCGCATTCCCCATTTCAAATATATTCTTCTAACAGTTCTGTGATGGAACCTGTACCACACACTAAGCTACTCGGGGTCACAATTGATGGTAACATGAGATTTGTTAAACACTTGTCTCTTAGCATAAGATAAGTCCATTTTGAGCTAGGTTCATTTTAAAGACTTAAACCTTACCTCACTGACGCCACAAGAATTGCCAGGACTCTTCTACTTTCTACTGTTCTTTATGCCCTCCTATCGTCCTCAACCTGAAGAAAACGGATTTAACAAAACTGGACGCTTGTTAAGACTGCCAGATCCAACTCATCATATAGATCCTATCACTGTACTGCCTTACACCAACTAGGTTGACATGAGTTACTTAATTACCTAATTCTCCCCCAACATACAATGGCCCATGGTATAATATACCAGCTTGACAAGTGTTCAACACTCTGTAATCTACTTCAGCCTCAGTCTAACAGTAGACACTTGATATCTTCTAGCAACCTCCTATTACAAGTCACAAAAGCTAACGGTCACTATGGAGGAGGTCTCTCCTCTTATTGAATCTCCATGACTTGGAAATTAACCCCCCAGCGCATCCTAACCACTGCTAATCCCTCATAGTTTAAGTCCCATCTATCTAATTCTTGGCTCTACTCGTGTCTAACTTCTGGCTAACTGTCATTCCCTCTTGTCTAACTCCTGGCTGACATCCAGCTGTTTTGTTTTTTCTTATACTTGTCTGTCTTCCTTTGCAGATGTTTTCTATATACTTTATAAGCATAACATCTGTCACCTATAAACTCATCACAAGTATCACCTTACTTTCTCTGTCTTGATACTCTGTCCAACTGAAAATTCACCATGGGGGTTCCATCTCTGTCCGTCTTGGACAGGTGCAGTAGGTGTTGAATTTAGTGTCTCCTTGAACCAGACATGCATGGGAACACTGGGTGAACTTGGCTAGGCTTGTAAGGGCCATGGGGTCGTTAGCCTGGTAACCTCCCATGATAACCAGTTCTTGTAATCAACCAGGCAGGGGGTGTTGAGGCACACTATTCCTAGTCCTGTGCTCACCTTGGATGTTTTTGACTTGATGCTGAAAATATAGACATGTCTCTACCCTCAAGTATGGGGACAAAATGGCATGCAGCACTGGCTATTGGACCCCATATAGCAGCACTTCACACAAGATATATGGAATTGTGTACATTTGTATTCCTTCTTAAAGTCCAAATTCACGTAGGCTGTATTGGCAGACATCTGTGACCTTCCAGGATTTGTGCAAGGAGGCAGAGCTGGTCCACCATTCAATGACCAAGATGGAATCTGTATTTTTCTTGGTGGCTTGTGTTGGAGGAAGTCTCCTTTCTATCACCTGGTGCACAATTCTCCAAGGAGCTTAAATGTGATCTGTCTAATTGGAATGCACCTTATTCTCCGTTTTTGAAGATGAGAACCACTATCACAGTTGCCAGTTTAAGCAAACTTTTCCAGCTTTCTGTGCTTCCTGGGGAATAATAATAATAATAATAATAATACCAAAAGGTATCCATCATAACCAAAAGGTATCCATCATAACTGAAGGCATAAAGGATGATTGAGCAGCAAATGGATACAGAAAAGATAGTATTGCAGCCATGTTCCTGGACTGTGTTGGAGAAATGAGAGCCGAGTCATAGGACAGAAATTTACCTGTCTTTTATGTCCTCATCTTCTACTGTGGTTGTGAGTTTTGGGTAGTGATAAACAGATTGGGGGTAAAAGTGGTAGAAATCATGTTTCTTTGCAGGATAATTGAATTTGTGTTTTGTGATAGTGATGAGTTTGGCAGACTGGCATTTCTCACAGCTACTAGGCCTCCTTATTGAGAGGCATAAACACATTGTAGGGATGTCCATCTCCTCTTCATTTAACCTGTTTAACACTTGTGATTGCCAAGGTAATCCTTCACCATTTTGTGGAGTTAGATCATAGATTCATTCTACATTGCAGTCAGCATCTGTGTGAGAAGGCAAGTGTCTTTACAGTGCTCACATATTTTTGGCTAGAGAGTTCAGAGTTTTGCATAGAAAGCTTTAGATTATGAACTTGGAGTGACCAGTTGTGCTGCTCAACTTGATTTGAGCTTATTTTGAAAATTAACACTTTCTGATGGTGTATAGGGATAAGCCCTGACTGACTCTGGTGATCAGCATGTGATTTTAGTGGTTGGGGCACCTACTGGAGACTGGTGCTGGGGGGGGGGGGGGATGACTAAGCTCTACCTGCTCACCTCTCTTCAGAGAGAGTGAGTCAGGGAAATTGTATGTTTTCCCAGCAAATTGGCTTGCTGGAGTACCTTTCTTAGGTAGGGTGGAACCTAGGAGGACATCTCCTCTTATTGAAGTAGAGATCCCCCTACTAAGAGTTTCATTGTACGTCATCATTGAAGCCCACAAGGGTGCATGTGTAGGAAAAGGGTATTAGGGCTGTAACCTTAAAATAAGAGACTGATTCTGTAAGTAGTTATGGTAGATCTTTAGGTAACCATTTGAAATGTCGAGACCTGCTAGAGCAGTTCCTGAAAATTGGAGAATGGCTGAAAGAACAGACTTGCATATTCCAAGTCCGATAGATGTCATTTCTTGGAGTATTCCCTTCTCTCTGAGGTATGGCTATCTCGGAGTTGGTGTATATATAAGTTTGAGGTGGGGGGGAGCAGGGGGCCCGCCCAAAAGGTTTGCTACAATACGAACAGAAAATGACTGACTTTTTAATAATTAGCTTAGTTTATGGTGTCATCCTAAGGGGTGCAATATTTGCCATTATGGAAGGAGATGGTCAACTGACCTCACTGCTTTGGCATGGATGGTATGCACCTCTGGACTCTAGGCTTCCAAATATTAGCCAAAACATTGTTCTCCTCCATAGTGCCTTTTTAGGCAATGCCAAACCGAAAGTACTTCCAACATAGCAAACCAAAACCAAGAGAATCTAAAGGTGTTGTTGCTCAGTGCTAGGAGTCTAAACAAGAAATTCTACTCCCTACAAGCTCTCCTCACCCTAGAGAATGCTGCCATCTGTGCAGTCACTGAGACATTGTTTACAGCCAGAGAGCACACTGATAGTGTAAGGCTATAAGGCCTTCCATACATTTAGAAGAGCTACTACATAGTTGGGGACTAAAAACAGAGATGTTTCAATTTACATAAAAAATAAATATACCTCAAGGCTGGTCAGACAGGACAGTGTCCTTGAGCTTTTCCATGTTCAAATCACAACAGGCAAAATTCCATACCACTTCTTGCAAGCTGTAGGTCCCCCTGTATGACTCAGGAAACCCATAACATATATTTAAGCTTATTGGAAATGTTCATCCAACCAAATACCATATTCATGGCTGACTTTACTCAACTATTAACTGGGAATCCTGAACGACAGCAAGCATGCAGGCACAGAAATTCCTGGATTTTGTGAATAAACTCCCTGGGTCATATTGTTTATGCTCCTGGTCAGCTTACTGACATACAGGATTTGGTCCTCACTAATTTATTCTTTTGTTAATGTATGAGAGAGCTGCACAACCGATAGTGTAATGTTTTCTGTACTAAGATCAACAAGGCTAAGGCTGACATCCATTGATGATGTGGCAAAATTTCAATCCCCCATAAACCCTGAGAACACTGCTGCCTATGTGGACCGGTTCACAGAAACCCTGTACAAGCATTTTTACAGCGGCATAGTCAGCAGTACCACCAGGGAGAAGTACAGAACTAACTCAAAAAGAGCAACCTTGGTGGAATAGCAGCATTAATAGGCTGTATAACAGAAGGAAGAAAATCATGACAAAAATTGGGAGGTGTAGCACCCAGCAGGATAAAAGCACTCGTCAAACTAAACAAACGACTCTGAGGACTAGTAAAGTCTACCAAAACTAAATTTGGCCTCCCAGGCAAAGGACAACCACAAGGCATTCTTTAGCTATGGACACAACCTCCAAGGCAGTATACAGTTGTGTACATAGCTCATTGTTACTGGAGTCACTTGTACTGGGCCAGAAGATGCAGCAAACCTACTGGCAGTCAAATTCAGCTCAAACTTTACCCTTCTCCCCCCCAACCTCCCTTCAGGAAATACTATCATACAAAACTCTGCCTAGGAAACATGACCTCAGTGCTCTCAGACCACCAGACAGTATCCCAGGATGCCTTATAGGTACCCTGAAACATGACTTGTGGCTCTCTGGAATTGCTGTTTAACTGTAGCCTCCAAACAGGCTTTGTGCCTCATGAATGGAGAACAGCAAGAGTCATTCCTGTGCACAGAGGTGTGCTATCTACAGAGACCCATACATTTTACTAGTCTCATGCAAAGCCATAGAAAGAATTTTCATGGCAATGATCAGTAATGACCTAGGATATCTGCAAACACTGAACCCAAACCACTTTGATCTGTTAAGAACAGGTCATGCCTACTCATCTTGGTGGACTACTTTGAGAACCTCCTCAAAGCAATGGATGAGGGCAGAATGGTTCACACTGCCTACCTTGTCCTGGCCAATGCATTTCACACAATACATGGTCAGGTGTTGTTGACAAACACAGTAGGTTAGGTATAAACCCTTATGTCTCCCAGTGGATAGTCAGCTGGCTTACAGAAAGGGCCCAGGAAGTTGGAATTGGGGAGCACGCTCCTACAAAAAGGTCAGTCACTAGAGGAGTCTCTCAGAGATTGGTCTTGGAACCTCTCCTTTTTTGCATTTATTTTGTGAAGTCATGGCCAGTGTTAAGGGCCTGTAGCTGACTAAATTTGCAGACAGCTGCAATTTAGGTGCAATCATAGAATCCCTTACTGACACTAAGATCTATCCTCCTCCTCCTACTTATCTTTTTCTACTTGCTGGATACTATCATCACTTTTCTCTCTATTTTACAGTGACATGAGGAAACTAGTGGCTGTCACTTCTCCCCCATAAAAGCTAATTCCTGCAAGTCCTGCTGCATGACAAGAAGGACCCTGCCAGCGGTGTGATTAACTTGCCACTGAAGGCTCAACGTACGTCTCCTACCACTGCATTTCCACTTGTCGTAGCATTGGTCTTTTTTATTTTACAGTACTGTAAATTTGTTTGTGGTGTGCACATTAGTCTTGGACACCTTATTCTCTTCCCATCCTCTCTCTAAATTCCCCCTCTAGTCAACTCCCAATACTTTTCATCTCCTCCGCTCTGCTGCACCTAACCTAATCTTAGACCTGGTGCACAGACTTTACATACACTCCCACTTCTCTCTATAGCTTCTCTGTAAGTCCTAACTTTTACTCTAACCTTTCTCTTATTGTCTCCTTAGCTTATCTCCTCTCCCACAGTTGCACTCACTTTGGTAAACATATTTCTGGGCTCACTGACACTTTTTCCTGTGATCCACTTCTCATTTCCCAACCTCTGCCCCAATAACACCCCAAGAAACTGCATCCATTTTCAATTCATACTTTATAGATACCATCAACAAACTTATGCAAAGTTCCCACCCAACCAACTCCACACCTCCGACCACCTCCCTACTACAAAACAATCCATTCTCACTAAATCCAATTCCAACCAGCTACATTTAAAAAGTTCTTCTCAAACCTAAACCATGTTCCCAATCAGATGACAACCTGCCATTTGTCTTCCTAAAGGCTGCTGGTAACTCCATAGAATATCCTGTTGCCCCCCTCATTAACTGCTGAATCAGTGAATCCAGTGTTCCTACTCGCTGGAAAAACATTTCACCCCATACCAATCCACATAGGTGGAAATTTTGTAGAGCTCTATATTTATCGACCCATCGCCATACCCTCACCCTTTCCAAAATTCTCGAGCACTGTGTTCATAAACAAATCTCAGCTTATCTCACACATGAAAACCATCACCCCTACCCAGGATGGCTTCCGCTCCCACCACTACTGCAATTATTTCCCTTACTAACTCCATCTCCCTAGCCAGAGACAATAAACTAGTGTCCTGCCTCCTCTTCTTTCCAAAGCATTTGACACTCTCTTACCCTATCCTCCTCTCCAAACTCTCTAAACTCAACTTCTCTTCAGCTACGATCTCCTGGTTTAACAGCTACCTCACTGACAGACAACAATCCGTAAAATGACTTTTTTTTTTTTTTCCTGTATCTTTTCTCCCCATCAAAATGGGCATCCCACAGGGCTCAATTTTAGGCCCCCTCCTTTTTAACATCTTTACTAACCAACTTCACACATCATGTCCTCAGTCATCCCTCACAGTAAGCAGACGACTCCACAATCCTCTCTGTTGCTGCCAACACTGTCACAAACATCCTTCAACCTCACTGAAACACTAACTAACAACCAACTCGTTCTTAACCCTAAAAATGAATATTACTTTATAAATTATTTTATAAGGTATTCAATTTATTTTTTGTACCTATAACTTCAGTAGTACATTTTGTGAATGAGAAATATTTAAGAAACTGGATCAAATTGTCTTTGCACTAAATTTGCATATTTAATTGCACAATTATTTAATTTAGCAAGTGTATAAAAAGATGCAGCAGTTTGTCTTTTATTATTCCTGTGAAGGCTTTCTATAGCTGAGGTACCAGAAGACAATAAATCATTTTGCTGTATCCTGGCTCCTGTTTATGGTGTTCTATACTTTACATTTCGTGGTTTTTTATATTTATTTCTTGGAGCTGGTTCAATATGACGGGTCCTGCATTGAATACTGATGGTCTTATGTTTGCTAACTTATTGAAGGAAAGGGAAGATAAGCTAGCTCGATCTGATCCTTGGACATTTTCTGTGGATGGTAACTATGACAAGAGATTTAATGACTTAAAAAAACTTATGGTCAAAGAAATTTCTTTGTTCTGCGATACCCGTTTGCTTGAAAAATATGTGAGCCTATCGATTACACCGAGAGGTCTTCGAGTAGACAAGTTGCCTGCTTTTAGATTTTGTGATGATGAAAAGGAACTGCTGGATGAATGGAAGGCAGTTTCACTACAATGTACTCTTGGGTGGCTCAAAATTCTGATTAAACGTAATCAGAAAACTCTGGGTGTGATCCAGTCTCAGATTGCTGAAATACAAGGCAGTTTAGTTAATGATTTTTCTAATGAGAGTTTTCATACCACTATGAAGAAAATAAATGATGAAGTTATTAAGGTTGAAACTGAAGTCATTCGACGTAAAAACAAAAAATTAAATCGGGACATAAATGACTTTAAGAATGATTTAATATATTATTTTCAACGTAGAAAAAAAAATGGTACAATCCAGGGTAGAAGTATGGAAGCAAGTTCTCATAGTGGGCGGGACTCAGTTTCATCATCAGATACTACTGCAAGCAAGAAGAGCATGTCCTTTGAATGAGTGGACTTAACGGAAGACTTGGAGACACATTCTGAGACGGAGCAGCAAAGCAGATGGAAATTTCGCCAAAGTAATAGACGTAAGCTGAGAACAAGGGGTCGAAATAGAAGATACTAACTTTTGTATTTCATCCACAGTAGCTGTTGACTCTGTTAGGTTGGAATCTGTTTCTGTGCATAAAAATGTCAGTACTTTAAATTCGCATATCTTAAATTTAAGCGACCTTAATATTACTACTGATATGAAAGTTTTGCTTAAAGGAAGTAAATTTGTTCCTATTAAGATACCTGCCCTTGCTGACATTGTGCTTGACATAAAACGCTTTTGTCGAAAATTATATTTAAAAGTCTTTTTTGAAGCACAAGATCCTGTTAACAAATTTCTGTTGGATGCTAATAGCAATAATAGTAATGAAAGCTTTTCTGTCTTAGATGATTCATTATTGAACCTTTCTATTTATGATTATGAGTTGGACAATTCTGTGGATGATAATATGTTTGAATCTGTGTCTTGTGACCCAGACATTGAGTCTAATCGTTTTTTCACTGGGTATGGCAAGCTTGAAGTTCCTTCTTTACCCACTTATAGCACTTTTTATCCACCTAAGAAGTCAGCTATTCTAAATAATTTTGAAAATGTTTTACTTAGGAAGGTTGAAACAGAATATGCTTATTTTAGGAAGCAATTCATTAAATTGAATGGCTAGCTGTTAGAGCTATGCAAAATGCTTCTGATAAATATGTTTTCTGTCAAGCTGACAAGGGGGGTAACTGGGTGATTATGAGCAAACAACATTACCTAAAAATGTTTTTTGATTTGCTATGTGATGAAAGTGTTTACACTGAGTTATCTTATAACCCTATTTTGGAATTTAATGGGGCACTTTTGGAGTTGTTAGAACGGGGTGAGAGATTGGGTTTCCTCACACACAAAGATGTGAAAAAATTGCATGTAGATAATCCTAGAGACGCAACCTTTTATGCTTTGCCAAAAATACATCATAATTATAGTGACCCTCCTGGTCACCCTATAGTCTCTAGTTGTGGCTGTTTTCTTGAGAATGTGGGAATTTTACTGGATAGTTTACTGAAAAAAGAACTGAAGAATGTTATCTCTCATATTAGGAATACTAATGATTTCTGTGCCTTGGTTAAAAATATGCACTGGGATAAAGAATTCTATTGGGCTACTGTAGACATCAAGGCCTTATATACAAGTATTTCAACTAAATTTGGCCTTGAGGCTATTAGCAACATTTTGGGTGAAGGCCCGCGTACTTCCTTCATTATATTGTTGCTTGAATTTGCACTTACACATAATTATTTATGTGAGGAGAACATTTTTTTACAAAAAGAAGGCACAGCAATGGGGGCTAATTTTGCCCCCACATATGCAATTTTATTTATGTCTTTCTTTGAGACTAGTTTTCTCTATACCTTAGAGTTCTTTTATAAATCTGTGGTTTTATACCATAGGTACATTGATGATCTGATATTCATTTGTAAAGGTAACATTTCGGAATTCAGTGGATTTATTGATAGACTTCATTCCAATAAATTTGGTTTGAAGTTTACCTATAAAGTTGATTTATATAGCATACAATTCCTTGATATTTTGTTATATGTGGATATACATAATAACATTCAGTTTAGACCTTATAGAAAGGAGACAGCAACAAATAATTTTCTACATGCTTCTAGTGCACATCCAACACATTTAATTGAGGCTCTTCCATTTGGTGAATTCAAACGTATGTTCGAACATATGTCTGAAAAATGTTTCTTGAGAGCAGAATTTAATGATGTAAAAAATAGACTTTTAATTAGGGGTTACTCTAAAAATAGTGTTATAAATAGTGAACATAAGATTCTTGGCAATAAGAGTTTGAGACAATTTGGCACAAAGTTTTAATGAACATAAGAAATTTGACAATGTAAATAATGGTAAAATATTTTTTGTGACTAAATACTCCCCATTTTCTAGTAGACTTAAAAGTATTGTAGACTTTTTGTGGCCTATTGTTTGTGATAGTGTTGAAATAGGACATCTCTTTGCCAAAAAGGTTATTTTTTCTTATGGTAGATATTCTAATTTAAAAGAACTTTTGAGTTTAAAATATAATGTGAAACATTTGAATGAAGATAATGGTATGTTTGAGTGTGGCAGATGTAAAATTGGCCCTAGGGTTAAAAATCTCTCAGGAAATGTTATCAATGGCATTAAATTTAATGCCACAGATAGATTTGACTGTAAATCTTGTGGAGTTGTTTATATAGTGGGTTGTGGATGTGTTCCACCAAAATACTATATTGGTCAAACTAAACGACAGGTAAAAATATGTATTATGGAGCACATTGGTGATGTTAGGAATTTTAGGACAGAAAGTCCTATATCGGAACATTTTAATAGAGTTCATAATGGTGTCTTGGACTCTTTGTTTTTTTGTGTTCTTGCCAAACCAAGTGTTATAGGTTCTGGTAACTATTCACAAAAACTATTAAATTTAGAAAGTAGATTTATTCTTAATTTTGGTACTCTCATGCCCAGGGGATTGAATTTAGAAATGAATATTACTTTATAAATTATTTTATAAGGTATTTAATTTATTTTTTGTACCTATAACTTCAGTAGTTTATTCTGTATTTTGTGAATGAGAAATATTTAAGAAACTGGATCAAATTGTCTTTGCACTAAATTTGCATATTTAATTGCGCAATTATTTAATTTAGCAAGTGTATAAAAAGATGCAGCAGTTTGTCTTTTATTATTCCTGTGAAGGCTTTCTATAGCTGAGGTACCAGAAGACAATAAATCGTTTTGCTGTATCCTGGCTCCTGTTTATGGTGTTCTATACTTTACATTTCGTGGTTTTTTATATCTTTCCAAAGCATTTGACACTCTCTTACCCTATCCTTCTCTCCAAACTCTCTAAACTCAACTTCTCTTCAGCTACGATCTCCTGGTTTAACAGCTACCTCACTGACCGACAACAATCCGTAAAATTGACTTTTTTTTTTTTTTTTCTTCCCTGTATCTTTTCTCCCCATCAAAATGGGCATCCCACAAGGCTCAATTTTAGGCCCCCTCCTTTTTAACATCTTTACTAACCAACTTCACACATCATGTTCTCAGTCATCCCTCATACAGTAAACAGACGACTCCACAATCCTCTCTGTTGCTGCCAACACTGACACAAACATCCTTCAACCTCACTGAAACACTGCTTACTAACAACCAACTCGTTCTTAACCCTAAAAAGACAAAACTCTCAAATTGCTTTATCATCTTAAGCCCTCGTTTACCATCTCATCCCTTAACACCACTGTCATGGCTGAAACCCACACTAAGCTCCTTGGAGTAATAGACAACCATCTTAAATTTTACCTTCATGTACTTCACAGTTTCAAGAAAACCTATCAAAAGTTTGGCTTACTGTATAGAATAGTGTTGTCGCCTTACAGTAAGACGTTGTCCTGTTCGATTCTCAGCTAAAGCGTCTTCTGTGTGAAGACATGCGTGAATGGGCGTACCTGCGTTGAAGGTTGTACGTCAGGGCTGGCAACTCGTTAAGTAAAAATCTACTGCCAATCATTAGCGGACCGGAGTTCCGCTGTGACGACCCCTAACCGGGAAAAGCCGAAAGATACAACAACAACTGTATATAAATAAAAGGTTCCTCACACCCAGCTCCAGGATCTCACTTGCTGAAGCATACCTTCTCCTTAACCTCTTCTACAGCTCCCAAATCTTAACCAACTTACACTCCTCACTTCTTTCCAAACTTGAAACCACCTACAGCAAAGTTGCTAGATTTGCAGCTAACTTACCCTCCAGATCTCGCCACTGTCACGCTCTCCAGGCACTCGGCTGTCTCCTAACCAACTGTTATTTATGCAATTCCTCGATGTTCTTCGTGTTTCATTGTTGCAGTCATTACATTTGGGTAATCTGCTGGCAGGTTGCCGTCAGTCGGCCTGAATAACAAAGTCTTGGGTTCTGCATCGGTTGCTGTCTCCTCTTCCATGACGTCAGGGGTGTACAATATGCAGCCGATGCCATTTTAATCAGTCTTTCTTGCCACGTTGTGCCGGAAGCAGAAGCAGTTCGCAAGTGCCGGTTGGCCAACTCCTGAAATTTTCATGTTTGAGTTTCAGAACCGAAGTCTTCAAACTAAAGCTAAGTACCCCGTTGGGAAAACTTTTTCTTGCTTCTTTCCGATGTCCGTAAAAGTTAATAATTGTATTACTTGTGGGAAGCAAATACCTCACAAGGATTTTCAATTGTACTGTATTCCTTGCCTTGGCCCTGACCACAACATGCCTTGCTGTCGGTTTTGTGCTAAATTTAACCAATGCACTATTGAACGTCTGTACATTTTTGCTTCTAAATACTTTGATTCAAGATTTAACTATCCTGAAATGTCATGTTAGCAATCAGAGTACCAGAATTTACATAAAACGTAAAGAAAAAGACAGAGACAGACCGTCGAGGTCCAAAACCAACAACAAAGCTCCTCCTAAGCCAGTCGCCTGTACTCAGTGAGGCGCTTTCGCAACCCCTGATGCCTGCTACTTTTGAGTCGCAGGCCTCTACCGAGACCCATTTGGAGTCCGGTATACCGCGAGATTCTTCAAGTATTGAACCCTTGGATGGGTCCGGAGCCGCTGAGCAGGCACCGGCTTCTGAGGGTGTTTTCAGGCCTAAAGATTTGTATATTAAACCAATGCCATCACGAAAAACCAAGCGAAAACCAACATGTCAAAAAAAAAAAAAAAAAAAAAACGATGCATGAGCCAAATGATCAGTACGGCTGAGGATTTAATTACCTTGATCAGGGGTTCCCAACCCCCTCTTGCTAAGAGGCCTAGGCAAGGCACTGATTATGAATCTTCAGATCAGGTTTCCATTTCTTCTGATTCCTCTTCTGATCCGGAATTTTCTACCTCCCTTATGAGGACTCTGATGCAGAAGAATCCATCCCTTCTGCTTCTCCTCCTGAGGATTTTTCTTTTAGAGAGACTTTGCATACCTTAAGGGAACATTTTCATTGGGAGAGTCAGGACTTTTCAGAATCCAAAAAGAGGCTTAGGGATTTTCTTCCTCGGCATAGACCTTTGGCTATACCTCCTGTTTTAGACATTGTTGATGTTTTCTCAGAATCCAGCATGGCTCCTGATTCCCTGCCTCCGGCTCCTAGTAATCCAGACAGATATTACAGGGTTCCTGACTCCCACAAGTTTCTTTTCATAAACCCTACTGCTGACCCTGAAACTATTTCTCAGGATCCCAAGGGTGTTAAGGCTTCTACAGCTAAAAATCCTACCCCTTCTGATAGAGACTCCAGGGCGTTGAATAGATGGGGTAAGAAGGTTTATACGTCTGCACCCCTGGCAATCAAGGCTTTTAAACTGTAAATTTCATATGCTTAAATATCAACAGCATGTCATGGGCTTACTGAAACAGAAAATTATGTTTATTTCTGATCGTGTGGAAAATAGTTACAGGATTTATTGCATTCAGCTGAACAAGTTGGAAAGCATACTTTGCAATGTGGTTTTGATTCCTTGGAGGCCTCTTGCAGGGCCGCCGTAACTGGATCTGTGATAAGAAGGCATGCTTGGCTCAAGGAGCAAAATCTTGCCTGATCATGTTAAAGCTAAATTGTTGGATGCTCCTTTACAGCAGGACAGTCTGTTTGGTAATAAGGCAGAAGTTGTTTTAAAAAAGATGGAAGACAAAGCTAAATCTATAAAAGATTTCTTGCAAGTGCAGCCACCCAGGTTCAGTAGGCACTGGCCTACTAAGAATTGGTCCTTTCTAGTACCCAACAGAGCCGCTCATGGCAAACCCAGACACTCCAAAGGCTCCAGGTTTCTGTCACAAGGATCTTGCAGGGCAAAACAATGGGGGTGCCTCCACCTCCAAATCGGGAAGTGGCAAAGCACCACCCTATGGTAAACAGTCTCAATGACTTTACTGTGCCATTTCCAAGCACTTATCTTTTGGCAGCCACTTTGGGGGGAAAACTAGCACTTCATGCTCAAAATTGGCATCTAATTACCCAGGACAAGTGGGTCTTAAATATAGTATCCCAGAGGTACAAATTTCATTTCCACACGTTGCCATTTATCAGCGGGCAGAGGCTCAGAAACAAGTCATGTCTCTCATGGATATGGGGGCTATTCAACCAGTACCAGAAAAGGAAAAAGGACAAGGTTTTTATTCAAGACTTTTCCTGGTACCCAGAAAAGTCAAATCATGGCGTCCAATTCTGGACTTATCTATTCTAAATACTTTCCTGGACATTCCAACATTCAAGATGCTGACTCTACAACAGTTACTACCTATGCTAGGCAAGAATGCCTGGTTGGTAACTCTAGACTTAAGAGGCTTACCTCCATGCCCAATCAGGGAATCTTGCAGAAGATACCTCCGCTTCAAAGCAGACTATTTGCATTACCAGTTCTCGCACTGCCCTTTGGCTTATCTACTGCGCCCAGGGTCTTCACAAAGTGCCTGGCACCAGTAATTGCATTTTGCAGACAAAGAGAAACATTCAAATTTATCCTTATCTGGATGATTGTCTAATTCAGGCAGAGGATGGGGACACTCTTTTACAACATCTGGCGTTCACAACTGGTACCCTCTCAAATAATTACATTCCTGGGTGCAAGCTTGAGTACAACTGCCCAGATGGCTTACCTCACGCCAGACAAACAAATTCAATTGATAACATACTTCAAACAAGTGGCCACAAAAACTCAGCTATCTGCAAGACAAATTCTGCAGGCTTTGGGCTTCATGGCATCCTGCATTCTACTAATTCCATATGCAAGACTGCATATGAGGAAACTTCAGTGGTACCTAAAAAGCTTTTGGAGTCAACATTGTCACAGCCTGGAAACAATGATTCCTCTCATTCCTTGCCTGCAACAGGAGTTCCTTTGGTGGGCAGAGGCCTGTCACCAAAAACAAGGGACTGTCATTCATTCTACCCTCTGCCACCCAAACCCTGACTACAGACTCATCAGACTATGCTTGGGAGGGCCCATCTGGCAGGGAGATGCATGGGCGAATGGAGCCCAAATCAAATGCACCTACATTTCAACCAGAAAGAAATGCTTGCTGTACAGAATGCTCTGACAGCCTTCAAGGACTTCCTTCGTCCAGGACAACTACTGATAAAGACAGACAACACCACAGTTATGTGGTACATAAACAAGCAGGGGGGTACCCACTCCCACCCCCTTTGCAGACTAGCCATAGCCTTGTGGAACACAGCCTTGACTTACCAAATACATCTACAAGCTCAATTCCTGCCAGGAAAGCAAAACACTCTGGCAGATGACCTAAGCAGAAATCTTATTGACCCACACGAATGGAAACTGGATCCACAAATCTTCAGCATGTTGACATGAAAATGGGGGAGCCCAGAAATAGATCTATTTGCCTCTCCCCAAAACTACCAGTTGGACAAATTCTGCACAAGAACTCATCACAAAAAAGCTTGGAAAGTGGATGCTCTATCCTTCAGCTGGAAAACCCTATCAGTCTATGCCTTTCCCCTTCTGCCTCTGCTCTCCAAGGTTTTACTAAAAGTCAGACGGGAAAAAACAAAAATGATTCTGATTGCTCCGGACTGGCCTCACCAACACTAGTACCTGTTACTAAGGAACATGTCACACCTTCCTCTGTGGTACTTGCCTTAGACATGTCATCTATTGTCTCAGCAGAACTATCAAATTCTGCACACTCTGCTCCAAACTCTGAATCTTGCAGCATGGCTAATCAACTAATTTCAGTAAAAACACACAAATTTCCCGTAAACAGGAACCAATGAAGGTAGTCCCAAAATGCTGTGTTTTGGACAGTTCTTAACCAAGACTCTGCAGTCCATGAAAGTTAGAAAACTAGTTTATTAAACAAAAATAATAAAACCTTGCATCAAAGGTGTCAAAGATTAAGCGCTTTCATTTCCTGAGCCGGAAACTTCGTCGGAATAAATGCTATTGCTCCACCAAATCTTTTATACATCCTGTTGTAAATTAATTAAATAATTTGAATTAAATAAATTAATTAAATTAATTAGGTAAACTTGAAGGTTTACCTAAGCATTTCAATTTAACTCACACAAATATAAATACATTTCAGATTTCAATTTAACTCGCACAGATATAAATACATTTCAGAAAGTAGTTTCTAAGATAATTGTGGTTAGAAAAACATTACATTATAACCTAACTTACAGATCTATACAAGTGAGATGACTTACGAATTTAGTATTTGTAATATGTAAAAATATATAAGTATGATATGTAAAAGTATCAATCAACCCCCCCCCTTACAAAATGATATCAGTAACTTTGAAAAAGTAGTGATTAATGAGTTAAGAACATTTTATACTCAAAACAAAACTAATTTTTGTATACCAAACTTGGAGACAGAAGAAAGAAAGACCTTGGAAGATATTAAGCAACATTATTCTGATGTTAGAATTATGAAGCCTGACAAGGGCGGAGGGGTTGTGTTAATGCACAATTGGCTATACCTAACCAAAATGATGGATATTTTAAATGTGGAGGGACGATACACTATTATTTCCAAGAATGAGTTAAATATAGCATATCACAAGATTGATTTGATAATAGAAGACAACCTACTACAAGGTCTAATAGATGATAGATTATACAGATTTTTTTAAGATTGAAAAACCTTTTCTGTCTACCATGTTTGGTATTCCCAAGATACATAAAAGTGTAGAAAATCCACCATTAAGGCCTATTGTGACATCTGAGGGTTCAAAAACCCAACCTTTAGCTATCTACGTGGACACTAAGTTAAAGCCTTTTTACAACCTTTACCCTCATATTTTAATTGACTCATGGGACCTGCTTAGTAAAATAAACCAACTACCATTCCATTCCCATTACTCATTTTTAACTATTGACGTCAGGGATTTATTCTCTGTGATACCACACAATATAGGTCTTGAATGGTTTGAAGCCATGCTTACTGAATTTAAATTCCTGAATGACAACGAGTTTAGGTTGGTGTTAGAAAATATTGAACTAGTTCTCAAGAACAATTTCATTTATTTTCAAGGAGACATTTTTCATCAACCTAGATGGTGTTGCAATGGGGGCAGCATGTGCCCCCATTTTTGCCAATATAGTTATGCTGTATTAGGAACAACATTTTGTGTTCAGTTCCCCTCTCATGGAGAATATAGTCAAGTATTTTCATTTTTTGGACGACATACTTATAATATGGAAGGGGTTACAAGACGATATACTTAAGGTTATGGAATACCTTAATAACTCGACTACTTTCCTTCAGTGTACTCATGAATATAACATGGATGAGGTACATTTTTTGGATGTAATAATTTTAAAAGATTATGCTGACAGGAAGTACATATCCAGAATATTTAGAAAGGCATGTTTTTCCAATTCTTACCTCCGTTATTACAGTAACCATCCCCCAATACAAAAAAAGAATATTATTAAGGGACAAATGGTCAGGGTGGCCAGAATGACTTCAAATTATTTTGATTTCATTAACGAAATGGATTATGTGCATAAATTATTTTTGGAGAGAGGCTACCCAGATTCTATTGTTATCCCTCTAAAAGAAGAGGTAATAAGGGGGTGGGGGAAAAGATTTTTACCCCTGTTAAATACAGAGGCTAATATAGACCAGAACCCTTTACCTTGGAGACCACTGGACACAATATTTCTAACATGAATACATATCAAAATACTCCTTTTTTGTTATGACATACAATTCCAACACAATCTCAGTAAGAAAACTTATAAATAAGACATGGGGTATTTTTAAGACTATGCCCAATAGGCTTGAAATATTCAACAGACAGCTAGGTTATAGTTTTAGGAATGGTCCTAATCTAAAAACAGTTTTTGAAATGAATAAGCAGGATAATGACCAAAAGAAAAAGGGTACCTTCAGTTGTGGGAGATGTTCCCAATGTACATTCATTGCAAACATGGAGGAATTAACACTACCTTCTATTTCTACAACTTTTAAGGGTAGACAATACTTTACTTGTTATACCAGTGGGGTTGTATATTTAGCTTACTGTATTTCATGTGGGGGGATATTATGTAGGTAAGACGGAAAGACATTTATGGCAAAGAATATACGAGCATATGTAC
>NC_056726.1:1574316616-1574424116 GCF_019279795.1 Protopterus annectens | reverse complement strand
ATATGTCAAATAAATAAACATTTTCCAGGAGGGCTGACTCAGAAGAATAACTTTTCAGAGCCATGGACTAAAGCTAAATGCTAGGAAATGCATAGTATCCTCTGGGAAGTCATTCACCCCTGGTAACTGTCATATTGGTAACAGTCCTTTAAGAGTCAGCCTAGTACTCAGGGACACAGACAGTAATCCAGCCTTTGGCCATCACATGTCTACAGTAGTGGGGAAATTGTTCTATGTTGTGCAGCTTATAACCAAAGATATGACATCTAGGTCCAATGAGGTCATTGTTCCACTGTATTCCACATTCATGAGACCTATCATTGATTACAGTGCCCCCTTTGGTATGTACCTAACCAGGCACATCTAACAAGTGGAATGGCCACTGAGGTTCCTCACTAAAAGAACAGTGTGTGCAAGTAACGTCCTTTGCAGACTGTCCCAAAGCCCTATCTGTGTAATTCTGTATCCTATAGGCTGTTGAGGGGAGATCTATGCCTGGCATGCAAGGCATTGTCAGACTTCACCCTGATGGACCTCCTCCACATCAGCAAAACATGCAGCACCAGAATTGGCCATTCTAAAGATTTAAAACGTGCCTGCAATAATAAATAGGACCTGATGGAGAGACCAGTATGTATGCCAGAGACTACCCCTTTTCTGGAACAGGCTCCTCCTCCACGTGACTGAGTTCTTCCTTAACCCAATTCAAGTGCATCTTGGACAATTGGATGAGGAACAGGAAATTTGTCCCTAGCTTGGCACCAATGTCTCTAATGGACACAGCCTGTAAATGGTTATTCTCCTATGCCCCTGCTTGTAAATTTTTAGTCTCCCAAGCCCGTGTTTACACTTATCAAGGTATCCAAACTTGTCAGAAATTTGGGGTGCGTGGCTAGGCTTAAAAAAGCCCTTGTGGTTGTTGGCCTATTATATAGTTATGAACCGAAGCTAGGACAAGATTGGTCAGCTTACATAGCATTTATTCCCTAAGCGTGATTAGCACACAAACATACTGTCCCCTCTGGCAGCCTTCCCCTTACTCTCTGTGACTTGATTGACTTTTACTAGAAGTTGTATAACGTACATTAGAGGTTTCCACTAAAAGGTGTGGTATACATCCCCCTGCGGCACTGAGGTATAGATAACTGCTTGAAATAATAAATCTAACTTAATGGGATAATACTCCCACACTTAGCCCAATTAATTTGCCCCTTTGAACAGCATTCCTCTGTGCAGTATCTGTACCTTGTTTTCCCTCAATCTACATTTATTTATCTAACATTTGTTTACTGAGGTAGTCCAACTGGTTCTACAGAAGCTTTCTCAGCGGAGGCCTGGGGAGAAATTTCCCACATTCCATAGTATCTAAAAACATTCCTGGCTAGACATGCAATAGTATGTTTGAACAGTACAACATGTATTTGTACTCCATTACAGTAGAAACTGTACATATAGACAGTTATAGATATTGACTTGTATACCATGAATGTGTGTAAACATAACATTGACAGAAAATATTATTTAAATGTACTGTAATATTCTGACGTAGTTTGAGTATGTTGTGCAAAGTATAATATATACTCCTGTATCTGAAACACCTGCTCTAGTCATCTTGTCAGGACTTGAAGACAGTCATCTGACAATAGGACTTGAACCGACATCATATTTTCATATATTTCTCCAAATGTAGAAAATAGTAGATGAGAGAATAATGAGTGGAAAGAGGACAGCAAAGGGGTTTAAAAAATCCAGAGGCATCATAAAGTGAAAAGCTTAAGGAGATGGTATAGAACAGAGAAGGTGTTTAGAGAGAGATAAATGGCATGACGGACTGTGTAGGAGTGAGGTGAGACAAGTGGATAGGATGGGGCTGATGTGGTAGAAGGTGTAGAGGAGAGCATTATCCTGGATTTATACAGTTGCAGACCCATCTGTTTTTGAAGTGATTTTTTTTTTTTTTTTAAAGAGAATTTGAAGAGGGTTAATCCTGGGATTCACCTGGTTGTTAGGGGTAGTGAACTCTGCAGTTTGGAGACAGAATAGAAATAGACTGTGACCTGGTTTTTAGATTGCTAACAAATTTTTGTTTTCTGATCGTAGGAATTTGTTTGATATGTAAGGTAATCAGAAGGTTTGAAAATAAGGTGGTGCATGGTCATTACACGAGTAAAAGCAAGTTGGCTGTGAATTTCAAAACAGTTTCTTTCTAGTGGCGTATATGATATGTGGAGTTTGGGGCAAACATTGCAATTTTATTACGGCATTGTTCTACCTTGATAAGGGAAGAAGTTTATAACTTAGGATAGTGGCACTGTACAAAAAAAGAGGGTAGAAGGAAGGCTTTTGCTAGGGTACTTTTAGTTGCAGTAGTTAGGAAGTGTTTATTTCTATATAGGAGTTCCAGTTTTTGATGAATTTTCATGTTCTGTTGGATATGGGGGTCAAAAGCAAGTTTGTCAATTATTCCCCGTAGTTTAGCTTCCTGGACTATTTCATTGACAGTGTTATTGGATGCATAGATTTTAAAATGATCGGTGACAGGGGAGGTGTGTTTTGGGTGGAAAAGTAATAGTTTAGTTTTGGTTTAAGAAAGAGTTGTGCATTTTTTTAGCCAGGATTCAATAGCAGTAAATGACCTTTGGGTGTTGGAAAGTAGTTCAGGTAGTGTGCTCGCATTGCATATTATGGTGGACTCAGCATGATGAAAATTCCAGGGGGAGAGTTTTGTGAAAATGTTGAAAAGTAAGGGGCTGAAGATGGACCCTTGAGGGCACCAGTGGGGTTGTGTAGAAAGGGTGAGAGTTCATTGGACCACGTGACCGCTTGTTTCCAATATTCAGGGTAGCTCTGAAACCATTGTACGTTTGTTATGGGAAAAGCCTAAGTTAGACAGTGTATTGAGTAGGGGATGAGAGACAATGTTAAAGGCCTTAGAGAGGTCAAGAAACACTGACAATACATAGTAACCAGCATCTCTAGCCGTATTCATGGTATCTGTAAAAGATAATAGGGCTGTGGAAGTGCTGTGGTTGGGTTGGAAACCATGTTGAGTTTGAGTTAAGATTATCTCGCAATAGATATTGCATTAACTGTTGGTGGATATGTTTTTCAAGAATTTTAGATATGGGTGATAGGATGGGTATAGGATGGAAACTGGATGGTTTAATAGAGTTGCCTACTTTGTGGATGAGGATGATGTGTGATTTGTTTCCATATAGTTGGTACTAGTGATTTGGATAGAGATCCATTTACTAGGATACTAATTGGGTAGCTGATTGAGTTGACTGCAAGTTTAAGGTAGTGCAGTGGGAGATTATCAGCTGAGGTGGAGCAGGGTTTTAGTTTTTTGTAGTTTTTTTATGGCATCTGTGGGGATGGGCTGAAATTAGAATGAGGTTTGTTTGTCATTGTATTGATTTAAGGAGTTTATTAACAACAGGATTGGAAGTAGGTGATGGGATAAGATTGACTAGATTGGTTGATGGGTGGGGGGTGTAGTGTTGGGGGAGTTAGGTTTGCAATTGATTTTATGTAGCAGTTGTTCTAGATTTCTGCTGTTTTATGATGGAGGTTTATCATGTGAGGGGGTATGTTCCTTGCTTGTCCCAGGGTTGAGCAGAGTAGATATTGAGGGCCAGAATTTTTTAGTGTTGCTTTTATGCTGAAGTTGAATGTGTGAATGGTAGGATTTCTTGTCTTAGTTTTGTGACTTTGTTGCATAGGGTTTTGAAGTTTGTGATTTTGTTCATTTTTGTTTAGTTTCCAAGTTTCCCAGGCTTGGTCGCTGTTTCATCAGGTGTTTACATTCCTTGGTAAGCCATGGGGGCTATGTTCTTGGTTCTTTTCATACAGATGGGGGACAAGTTACTGAGTATGTGTAGGAAGGTCATTGAGAAGTAGTATTGTTAGGGGAGTCCAGTTTATTTCTTGTAGCAGGTCATTGACTCTTTGCTGACTAAAGTCAGTTGTGTTTCTGACTGATTTTAGAGGGTCATAATATCGAACACCTAAACATCAAACTGTATTCATCGAAGAATACTTCCAGGGCAAAGATGTAGTTGGCCAACTCCACAGTGTTGCCCTTTTCTCTGCTGTAGTGTGATCTCGGAGTTGGTGTATTTAGTTGGGGGATGAGGGCACAGCCCCCCACATGACTGGGGTTGTTTTAGATTAGGTTAGTTACGTAGGATTGCAGGGCAAGTGTTTTTTTGCACTGTAAGTATTTGAGTCACATAAATGTGTTTCGCTGAATATTGGTCGATGTTTAGGTGTTCGATAATTACGTTTCGACTTTGTAATATAGATGCTTTTAGAGTATGTACACGTAGTTGTTGTGAGTTGGTTCTAGAGGCAAATGCTGGCATATGGTCATGTAGAGAAGTGGACAGTGTGCCAAAAGAGGGCTAGTTGGTGGGCTGGGAAACTAGGATCCAATCTGTGGTAGATTGGCAGGTAATATCTGTGTTTATACCTGGCTAGGCTATTGATTAGTTGGGGGAAGCCTTACAGATTTATATTTACAAAGGGAGTTAGAAGCGATGGTCCAGCATTCTATATTTACGTCACCTAAGATTATTGTTTCATGATGTATTATTTGGGATGTCCAGGATAGTATATCTTCCAGCACAGGTATATTGTGACCTGGTGGAATATACAATACTGTTATGCAAATTCTTTTCAATGTGTTGAGGTTCAGAAAGGAAATCGGTACCTTGGCATGGGAAAAGATGGCTATTTTGCTAGTGTAGGATGTGATGTGTGCAGAGGGATATTAAAGGGCTATAATGTACCCTGCCTAGCTACTGAGCAGTGTACCCCACACTGTCGCACTAATCCATACTACTCCCACACATATTGGTATGCTTCCTACTCAAAACACTGTCTTACTTTAAACTAGCACTCTCGCTTATGCTTTTTTCCTTCTCACTGGTTTTGCCTTCTTTTCGGATGCTGTACCACCAGAGTTGACAACTGAAACCAGTCTCCATTTCATGACACCTGCAATTTCCAATAAGTTCCAATAGATTTTAATTATGCAAATCTACTAACCTGTATACTACATAAATATTTATTCACCCCTCACTACTGTAGAACTACTAATATGTACTAAACTACTCAGACTTCACTACTACAGCAAACTCTCCTTCCGCTTAACAACATAAATTATTGCTTTCAAGACTCTCTTCTGCCTGGCACTGAAGCTCCTTTAATCTGGTAGTAATTCTTTCCAAGCCAGACCCATCATATCTGCATAACCCAGGCTTTACCAGCAGCATTATTAGGAAATAGTCTTAATGCTTGCATGCCTAAATGTTTGCAGCGTAAACAGTTTAATGGACAAATGTGGAAGCCTGTCTAACCACTGGGCAACCAGTATTGTTTAAGTATCTTAAACCTAGATGAAAGGCAACTTTGTTGCATTGCTGTTTATCTAAACTAACTTGTCTAACATCTGATCACAATGCCAGGATCCAGATTAGGTGGAGGGGCCATATCCTGCAAATTAAACAAAACTCCTTCATGTTACTAAATTCTGACACAGCACAACCAATTATAAAGGACGTAATTGGGCAGTATGTCACCTTACTGTTAGAAAATCTGTGGACTTATCCCTGGTTTCAGTTTATGTACACACACACACACACACACACACACACACACACACACACTTCTCTCCTGTCTCAGACCTGCAAAGTACCATTCAGGAAATATTTAAAGACAACATCCCAAAGCATATTATCATTCTAGAAGACTGTTAATATCAACGCTATAGGGCCTTATTTCATTTACTTCACAAAAGTGTTACAATAAAATCTGGAACATCTGGTACATGTCCTGCGCTAGATCCAACCCACAAACAATGATTCTACTCTTGGTAAGCATAAATGTAGAAGTATTGAAATCCTTAAAATAGCTTGTGATCATTGTCCAGTTTTTTTTTTTTTTTTTTGAAGGGTCACTAGAATTACTGTGCATGTGTGTGTGTATTTACAATTTACTTGGTTAACCTTTTTCTGAACACAGATTGACAGGTCTGAACCTCACCCTCACTTCTGTAAAGTGGTCACTATTGCATACTATTGTATACTAGTACTACCTTGGCATTTCTTCACCTTGTATACAGTACAAAATACTGTCTTCTCTATCATTAAACAAAGACTGAGGATAATTATGCCCTTGGTTAAATAATGAAATCAAAGCAATAATAAAGCATAGAAGTGTAAAGACTGTCTGGAAGGCATGGAAAAAAACCTGTTACAATAATTTTAATGAAACATACCTCATTCTTGGCAGAGTAGATGGAATAGCAATAAATTAAGCAAAATGTACCTACGTGAGACAGAAATGGGCAAACGTTGCCTCCGTTTCGGAGTTCTTTTGGGGAGAAAGGTAAAATGGCTGACTAGGCACATCTCATATTTCTTACCCATGCTAATAAAAGGTGAATTCCATAAATTTTGCAGATGATTTATAAATCTCTGAATTTCATCAGTACACCCATAGAACCGAACTGTATATCCCCTGAAATCTGCTGATTGGCTTAATGTGGTTGTCTTCCATTTTTAAGGAAAGATTAGTAAATGAAACCAGAAACTTGGATGTTAAACATTTAGATCTCTGTTGCAGTAGCCTAAATAGTGTGGGCCTGACAGCAGTTACTGGACAGTTGTTTTGAAGCTTAAGGACACCTTCCACATGCTGTGTCAGGAGCACAAGGGAAATTGTGGTGTCAAGATATTTATAGTACAAATTAGTCGAAACTTTTTTGCTGTGAAAGCGTACCACTTGGTTGGACCTCGTGTAACTGCCTGTTGGGACTACCAATCCTTCAGGGCTGGTAGAAAAGTCCCCCATTAGGGATATCCTTCCACTAAAATGTATTTTTCTGATTAAATTTTTTTTTTGTGTAAAATATTAGCGAGGCAATTTGGATCTATTTATTTATTTTTTCAGACTGTTGCATTTCCAAGGGTGTTTGTTAAATGGTTATGTGAACTTTTTACAAAAAATATCTTGTTTTTGACAGAATTTTCCTTCTGGCATTTTAGGTTTGTGCATTTGGGCAGGATAGCATGCTAGTAGGGGACTTGCCTCAGTAGCACTTGTTCTCTACTTTGTTTTTCATCCATGCTCTGCTGTCCTCCTTTGAGATCGCATTCTTGAGTTAATCTGTGCAGCAGCTACCAGTTTCCACAGTTTTATCTTCCTTTGCAAGAAGGTTGTTAGGGAGTCTTTAGGTGTTAGGATGGCTCCTGTTGTGCCTTAGCCTCTGGCGAGTGACTCTGCTATGATTGCTGTTGGTTACTTTACACTGCTTATCTTTTTCTCCAGTTCTGATGACCAGGAGGATATCCATGTCCTCTGCAAGCTGTAAGGATGACCTTGGTGGGCAAGAGAGAACCCTTCTTGTTAGTTTCAGGGAAAGACTGGTGAATCCTATACAATTGCACTTTATAAGCACTTAGACGAATGCATGGATCGTGCAATCCCTAACAGAACCAAGATGCTATCCTTCAAAAAAAGGAAGCCAATCTGGTGGTCCCCTGCCATAAACAAACTCTACAACAGAAGAAAGAAACTGTTGCAGAAAAGAGTAAAATCCCATGATTTGAGGAACTCCGTGGTCAGCCTCAGTAAGAAGCTGAGATCCCTCCTAAAATCCTCCAAAGCTAGTTACGAAAAGAAAATTGCCACTGATTCTAAAGATGACCACAAAGCGTTCTATAGATATGTCAAGAATCTCAATGGCAACACTCAGATCTGTTCTGAGTTACAGCACAATGGCACTAAATATACAAAACCAACTGATATTGCCAACATCCTGGTAGATAAGTTCAGTGCTAACTCCTCTCTCATCCCCTAAAGGGCCCATCTCTATACCAGAAGAATGCAAAGTTCTTGTAATCATGGCTGCACAGCACTAAATATACAAAACCAACTGATATTGCCAACATCCTGGCAGATAAGTTCAGTGCTAACTCCTCTCTCATCCCCTAAAGGGCCCACCTCTATACCAGAGGAATACAAAGTTCTTGTAATCATGGCTGCACAGGTAAAAAAAACACTCTCCAAAGCCAAGAACGCAGCATCCATGGGACCTGACAACATCTTAGGCTGCGTTCTACATGAACTACAGAATGAACTGGCACCCCACCTAAGTACCATGTTCAGTCATAGCCTCACCTCAGGCTTTGTGCCCACTGAATGGCGCACAGCAACGGTTATCCCACTCCACAAAGGGGAGCCATCATGGACCCCAGGAACTATTGCCCCATTAGCCTGACGAGCCTGGTCTACAAGGCCATGGAACGTATCATCATGGAACTTGTAAACAATGACATTGGTAATCTCCAAACTCTGGACACTACCCAGTTTGGGTTTGTAAAAGGCAGAGCATGTCTCCTAAACCTGATAGACTTTTTTGAAGTGGTCACTAAAGCCGTAGATGAGGGTAAGGTGGTTCACACAGCCAAGGCTTTCGACACCATCCCCCACTCTGGAATTACAGATAAACTCACTAAACTTGGTATAAATCCCTATGTCACAAGATGGGTTGCCAACTGGCTTACTGACAGAACCCACACCATGGAAGTAGCAGACTCTAAATCCAACTTCAGGCCAGTGACAAGTGGAGTACCACAGGGTTCAGTCCTAGGTCCCCTCTCCTGTTTGGTATCTGCACAGAAGGTCTTTGGCTAACTGAGTTCGCAGATGACTGCAAACTAGAGGCCATAATCAAAACTCCTAATGATGTGGACATCCTACAAAAGGGCCTCACTGAGACAGATGCCTGGTGTCAAAGCCATGGCCTCAAGCTCAATGCCAAAAAGTGCATTGTCCTCCCTTTTGGTAAAAACTCTGTACCCATGAACTTACCACATAGGCGGTAGTCTACTTGACACCGAATGTGTGATGAGACCTTGGGACACAGGTGGACAGTAGTCTCTCCTTTGATAATCACATCGCCACAGTAGGCAGGAAATCCTTCTGCGTGGCACACCTCATCCCAAAGTCTTTCTCATCAAGGAAAAAAGAGACTTCTATAACAACTGGAAAGGCCACAGAAATACCTCACAAAGAGGATTACTGGCCTCGAACAGATGCCCTACGCAGACAGTGTCAAAAACTCCAGCTTTACACTGTCGCATATCGCCTACTCAGCTTTGTATGTTAGGCAGAGATTGCCCCTATGTCAAACCCAGAGCTGCTGGACATGCTTCACTTAAAGAAATCCCAATCCCTCCGAGCTACACGCTCTAGGGACCTAAACATTGTCACCACAATAAACAGGACATGCTGGAGGGATAGATTCCAGTCCCAGAGACTTTCAATACTCTGGAACAAACTACCTATCTATATCGCACAAAGCTCCTCATTAGCACTCTTCAAGAAAAAATCTTGATGATTGGATGAGAGATAGGGAATTCACCCCGGGGATCACTTCTGTGGCTCTACTTGACAGGGGCACAGGAAAATAATTTTCTTGGATGGCAAAAGCCAGGGTACCATTTTGGCTAGGCTTATATAGGCCCTAGGGCCAATAGCCTAGTACCTACCTATGAAGGTTCTTCACTCAGCCAGGATAGGGAACCTGGATGTGGTATGTGTATGCCTAACAAGGGTCGGTCATTTTCCTGGGAATTTCTTAGGAAAAGTGAACATAGTGAGATAATTTAGCTTATTTTTTATTTCTATGTGCAAGGAAGATTTTGGTAGGTTTTATTAAGAAGGTCATTCTGTTTCTTCCTTGCCTAACTACTTCAGGCAAGAGAAGAGGGTTTCCTATCTTTCCAAATTTGATTTTCAGTCAGAACAGCAGTTATTGAATGTGGTTATAATTCAAGAATTTCATCTCAATATGAATATTCTGATTTTGAGGAATATATGACTTGAGAGTTTTCACTTGAAGATTACTGTTTTGTTCTCCTGAGACTTTATCTAAAAGGAGGTAGATTTTTCAGTGGGAGCAGAAGGAAATTCCTTTTGCACAGAAAATGTATTCGTTACAGTTGGTTACACCTAAGTCTGCAGCTGTACTTTTGTTTTGTCTGCTTTAGAGGACTTTCTCACTTTAACTTTGCCTGGCAGTCAACCTCCTGCCCCCAGGACATCTGTCAGGTTGTGTAAGGTACCTTAGACTCATAAATACGTGTTTTCCAACCCTAAAACCGGTCCAACAGTATTTTTTTTATCCCAAATTAATTCTGTTAAACGGATTACTGCTGCTAACCACTTTCCGTCTGACTAGGATGGTAAAGCTTTTGATAAGTTTGGGGAAGAAGTGTGCTCTTCTGCTACTGTGACTTTCAGAATTTTAAACTGTCAAGCTCCTTTGTTAGGTGTTTTTACTTCTATCTTTTGACCATACACAGCAGTTAATAGCTAACTTTCCTTCTTCAGAGAGAAAATCTTTGAATGCAGCTTTAACATCAATTTGTCTTGTTAATAAGCCTGTTTTTAAAGTGCATTTATAGCACTGCTGATTTTGGCCATGTAATGAGAAGATTGGTAAAGCCAAACCAGTTCTTGGAGATGTGAAAACTGAAATTTTAAATTCTCCCTTAGACAGTGAAGTTCTGTTTGGCCTTTCTACAGTCAAGGTTCTCAAGGGCAATGAAGGGGGAAAGTGGTGGGAAGAACTTCAGTTTTTTTTTTTTTTTTTTTAAGTTACTTTCCTGTTTGGGAAAGCCGTTTGAAACTAGGAAAATGTGTTTTGACTGTCATGACTGTTGTATACTTTTTAAATGAAAGCACACTTTTTTAGGTAAGTTGTAAAAGAGAGCCATTGGGTGCAAGGCCAAAGTCTTTCTCATTACCCCAGTCTGTCCCAGACATATTTGGTTCCCCCTCCTAAAACCCTACCTAGAGGAATTCCCCTTGGTTCCTTGCTTTGACTCCAGGTCTTACCTGTCACCCATCTAGGGAATCTCCTCCAGATCGTTCAAGCTGAGACTGTTTGGTTTATCCAGTTCTATTGATGCCATAGGGTTCTTTCCTTTCCATTCTTTAGCTGTTTTACAAATATTCACAGCTTTCCAGAAATAGTCTACACATTGTTTACTGTAGTATATGGAAAAGGTTCGTCATATATGCAGAATACAAAACACTGAAACCCTTTCAGCCCCGTGCAGATGTTTTACGTTCATCTTCTTTGTTTTCAACTGGCTCCATCATAGTGTAATTAGTGGCTATTTTTTCAGCCTACATTGTGAGAGGTTAAATATAAAACTAATTAAAGATCTGATGTAAATCTTTGTTCTTTCATGACAGTTAGGACCTCGCAACTGATACCACAGTTTCCCAGCTCGTGCAAGCCAAAAACTCTCAGCTAAGACCTACCCGTAATGCCCCTCGCCTAGTTGCTCCAGATCTCGTTTGCCATGTTACTAGTCAGACGTGCTAAGCCATCTCTCTGAAAGCTAAGTAGAAAATTGTTAATTTTAAGACAGTTTCTCTTCAAAAATATTTAATTTTTAGTCAAGCTAGCCTTTTCTTACTGTCACCTATAACCTAAGCCTATTTCCTACCCTTTTCCTTGGTAATTACATTTTTTACCTTTATTGGTACTGTCCCTCTCTCCTGTCTTTGACGGGCCTTTCCTTTCTATTAGTGGTATTTTTTAAAATAACATCACTGGTATTTTCTCCCTTATTTTTTCTATAAGATAGCCTTGTTGCCTTACTATGTCAGACAAAGCTAGGTTGGGATTTAAACAGTGTGACAAGTGTGGATGTAAGATGCCTAACTCAGATACACATGTTCATTGTGTCTACTGTTTGGGCATGGATCATATTAGAGCTGACTGTGACTTTTGTGCTAGTTTTAGTAATTGTACAGTAGCAGAACGTAATAATATTTTTATTTATTTATTTATTTATCTATCTATCATTTGTTGACCATGAAAGTCCGACTAGGTTCCACAGAGCCTGTTTTCAGTGGAGGCCCGGGGAGAAATGCTCCAGACAATAAACTTATAAAAGGTTTATTCAAGACACCTTTTTCGGGAGACTCTATCTGGGTCGGAAGTCTCACCCCCTCCAAAGACCATAAAACATAAAGAAAAATGGATTACTTAAGGCACCTTTTTTTCGGAGGCTGTATCTGGGTCGGAGGTCCCCCCCTCCAAAGACCAAAAAACATAGTGACAAACTGAGTCGCTCTGTTCCTGCATCTCCATCAGTTACGGAACCGAGTCGGCTCCGTGCTTCCTCGGCGCAGACCTCTTCGGCACCAGGCTTTGTGTCTTGTCCCTCGGTGCCGTCTATGTGATTTACCCCTATTTCGGCTTTGACCTTGGCACCACTGACTTTGGTGCCGTCCTTGGATCTGACATCAGCTGAGATGACTGTACCTGCTTCAGCACCATCCACATCCACGGTGCTGATAGTTTCTTTGGCTCCATTGGCACCAAAACTCGAATACCTGCCAAGGACAAGATACCTCCGGTGCATACTGTCTCTGTTCCGACAGCAATGTTTTCCCTGTTGGCACCATCTACCCTTGTGGCATTGGCTCCGGTGGAACCGATGCTCTACCGAAGCAGTGCTTGGACCGTCTGTACCTTGGTATCTAGCCCGGCACCTATCTTATCGCTGGCGCAGTCTATGTCCACGGCTCCGATGGCTTCCAGTTCTCTTGCTCCTCTCCCAATCCTCTATTTCGGGACCCCGGGCATGGGAGTCACAAGAACCCTCTTTGAAGGGAACCCTTCTCCGGAGTCCTCCTCAGAAGATCCCACTGGGGAGCAACCCCTGAAGAAACGATGCATGAGGAAGCATCTTGATTCAGTGGAGGAATCTATCACCGAAGACGCTGATTGTGATGAGGGCAAAGGGTCCCCATTGTCTCCCCCAGACGACATCTCGTTCGGAGACATTATCAAAATCCTCAAGCAGCAGGGAGACTGGAAGTCCTATAACTCTTCTTCTGAGGAATCTGTGTTTCTACAGGCCTTCCATGCCCAGCCATCTACTTCCTGAGTGACTCCACTGACAGATGACCTTGTTAAACTCATTGTGCAGCATGTCTGGAAGGCCCCGGACAACATAGAACCTGTCCCTTGGTGGCCAGACAAAACTTTTATCTACACCTAAAGACCAGCCCCAATGGTCCTAGCAGTTGACAGTTGATTCTATTTTCGTGGTGATGGCCACCCAGAGGGAACTGGCAGAAGATAGTTCCACCATCCATCCTCCAAACAGAGTCCTGTACCATGGACAGACTAGGGAAACAGACCTATGCTTCAGTGACATTTGCCATTCGGTCGCTAAACTGTCTGGCACACTTTACTCGTCTCCAAAGAGACCTAATTTCCAAAATGTCTTCCTCTTTGGTGGGGTATTGTCTGATAAGGTGCGTGTTACTGTCGCCTCGCAGCTAGCCTTGAATCCAACTCAAACCTCTCGATGCGTTTGATATCTCACTCCACTGTGGGGGCAGCTTGAGCTACCGCATCAGTAATGCTTGGATGCGGTTGTGTGACTTTGCAGACCCCTCTAAATCTTACTTCGTCAATGCACTTGTCACCGAATCTGCACTTTTTTGACCCAAAGTACGAGACACACGTACACGTAGTGAGAAAGACGGAATGACCTTGTCTGCTGTGGGCATACGCCTTTCCAACCCACAGAGTTGCTACTCCAGGAACCAGAAAGGAGGAAAAAAGTGGTTCAAGAAATCCCAAGTACCTTTTCATAACACTCGTGGTGAACAATCCCCCCCAGGGCAGAGGGGGCAACTCCTATGGAAGACATCTCTTTTGGGGTAGAGGGGGTCCGTGTAACCAGGGCACTAGAGATTCTTTCTCTAGCAGACCTTAGCAGCGCTCTTGAGCAGCGTCCCGATTGCTTCCCTCTGGAAGCTGTTGGGGGGTGGTCATTTTTCTCTGCATCTACCAGCCTTACATCTTATTACTACCGATGTTTGGGAGCAGAGAATGATATCCAGAGGCTACCAAATACCTTTCAACTTAACTGCCAGACCTGTCAAATGAATCCGTGATGTGCCACCCAATCAGAGGGAATTAGCAACCTTGGAGATAGAAAAGCTGCTAAGGAAAAGAGTCCTCCAACCAGTCCCACCAGACCAGACAGGATTCGGGTTTTACTCAAGGTCCATTTTTAGTGCCAAAAATTACAGGGGACTGGAGACCAATCCTGGATCTCAGCCTATTGAACAAATTTGTCAAACCTCAAAAATTCTCGATGGTCACGATACAGTCCATTCTTCTCTTCCTAGGGAGGGATAACTGGATGTGCTCTATAGACCTCCCAGGGTGCGTATTACCACATAAAGATGGATCACCGCTCCTGGAGGTTTCTCCGCCTCCGGCTGGGAGCCAATCAATAAAAGTTCAGGGCAGTAACATTCTGTCTCCCGACAGCCCCCCCCCCCCCCCGAGTGTTCAAATATATGGCAGTTGTGGTAGCTCATCTTTGACTACAAGGATTCCAGGTGTTTCCCTATCTAGACGATTGGCTTCTTACCGCTCCAACCAGGAATCTTCTAGTCCGTAGCCTCTCTTACACTCAAGCTGTCGCTGTCTGCTTGGGGATTACAATCTACAAAGACAAATCTCAAATGTTCCCAACAAAGACACTGGAATTTACTGGAGTGGTATTCGACGCAACATCCTGTCAAGCTTCTCTCCCCCCTCACAGACTTTTGAAAATAAGACACCAAATCCAAGACCTTCTTCCTCAGACCTATGTACCAGCACGTCTTGTACTGCAACTCTTGGGCTCCATTGCAGCTGCCATTACGTTAGTACAACAGGCGAGACTGCACATGAGAATCCTACAGTGGCTCCTTTCCGTACAATGGTCGTTGCTAACTCAACCACATGATGCGCTTTATAAACCATTGCAAGGAAGAAATGCTATGGTGGATGAAGCCACAAACTTTGGTGTCGGCCTTTCTGTCTTCCCCAGGCCACGGTGACCACGGACGCTTCACTGTTAGGGGGGGCATTTCCAGGGAAAGACTGCCCAAGACACTTGGATGGCAGTTCTCTTAGCATTGCAAGCGTGCTATGCATCTCTTCCCTCGGGCGCCATTGCAATTCAGTCAGACATGTCAGTTGTCTGGTATATCAACAAGCAAGGCGGAACCAGGTCTTACCCCGTGTCGGGAAGCCATGAGGATTTTGCACTGGGCGATAGTTTCCAACTGCTTTCTTATAACAATGCACATTCCTGGGAGTTCCAACCTTATTGCGGAGAATCTGAGCAAGAATATCCTGATGCCTCACGAGTGGTCCTTCAACCCTGTAACAGCAGATCGGATCTTCCAGCGCTGAGGCAAGCTTTGCTGCGACCCGTTTGCTTCCCCTCTAAACTAGAAATGCAGAAGCTATTTTGCCCTGATCCCCCCCTCAGGGGGAACCACAGAGGGATGCTCTAATGCATGATTGGCCCCTGGGTCTTCTGTATGCTCCCCCCCCCCCGTTTCCCCTCATCCCAAAATTTCTCCAGAAAGCTTAGAGGTTGAGAAGCAAAGTGATCCTCACTGCTCCCTACTGGCCACGTCATGTCTGGTTCCCGTTTCTATGGCCTCATCTGATTCACAACCCGTGGATTCTGGATCATTCCCAGGACCTGTTATCTCATCCCGGGGACTGATTCATCTGAACCTGCACAGTCTCAGGCTCACAGCTTGGTTCCTCCACTTCCAGTGATTCCCAGCTTGCCTGACATCCCATCTCCTGTTCGTGAAATTCTTCTGGCCTCACACAAACTGTACACTAGAAAAGTTTATTCTAGTAAATGGACTAGGTTCTCTATTTGGGCCAAAGACCAGAACTTAGACCCTTTTTCTATGCATATTCAAATGATCCTACAATAACTGACTACTCTTTTACATGCAGGAGCCTCCGCTTCAACGATCACTATATGTTTAGCAGCTATTGCCAATTTTCATAATGGTCTTGATAATTCTTCAGTTATGTCACACTGCCTATGCAAGACCTTTTTGAAGGGAGTATTACATGTTAAACCTCCGGTCAAGCCTGACTCTGGTGCTTCAGTCTCTCACAGATTCTCCCTTTGAACCCTTGGATTCATGTGATTTGAATTTTTTGTCATGGAAAAACCATACTTCTAGATGCACTTACCTCAATGAGAAGAGTATCTGAACTGCAGACCTTGAGTGTCAAGAGTCCTTACTTGATCTTCCACACGGATAGGGTGTCCCTTCGTAATGACCCTTCTTTCTTGCCCAAGGTCATTTCTGGTTTTTCCATTAACCAATCTATTGACCTGCCGGTTTTCTTCCCTCTGCATTCTAATAGAGGAAAGTACCTTTTGCACACCTTTTATGTGCATTGGCAGCTTCATTGTTATTTGGACAGGACTAAATCTTTCAGGAAAACAGATCAGTTCTTTGTGGCCTTTGCAGGACCCAGATTGGATAAGCCTGTTTCCAAAGTGACTTTGTCCTCCTGGCTTAGAAACGTCATTACCTTTATCTACCAACAGAATAAGCTATCCTTACCATCCAGAATAGAGGCACATTACCAGATCTATGGCTACTTCTGTAACTTTTCATTCCAGAGCCTCTATGGATGATCTATCCGCAGCAGCCACTTGGGCAAGACCTCATACCTTTATATCTCCTTTCAAATTGGATTTGACCTCAAGGGGATGAGCATCTTTTGGTTCTATGGTGCTCAGGAATATTCTTCCTTAGGACCACCCAGGACTCAAGTTGCTGGGGACTCTATCCTAACTGTAATGAAAGAACAAAGATTTGCAACGTCGGATAAAGAAGTTATGTCTTACCATAACGTTTTCTGTGTTGTAGATCTTTGTTCATTCATTACTTCCTGCCTTCTTTCCCCCTGCCTGGACTCCTGGTATACTTTAGGAACTCTTGGTTTAGGGTATTTGCTCAGACAGAGCCTCCTACCGTCGTTTCTATTACTGCATATTTTATCTAGGGTGGGCAAACTTGATCTGGAGTAAATAGGCGAGGGGCATTATGGGTAGGTCTTAGCTGAGAGTTTTTGGCTTGCGCGAGCTGGGAAACATACTTATCGGTTCCGAGGATGGAACCGAGGTCCTAACTGTAATGAATGAACAAAGGTCTACAACACAGATGGAATGTTATGGTAAGACATAACTTCTTTTTTTTTCTTAAGGGTCTATTTCATTTGAGGCCTCCTATGAAGTATCTGGCTTCTCCATGGAACTTGTTTCATTTTAGAAGCCTTGTACAGACCTTCAGTTGAAACAGCTGCTTCTGCAGAATTTAAATTCTTATGGAAAACTGTACTGTTGGTAGCGGTCACTTCAGCCAGGAGGGTGTCGGAGCTCCATACCCTGTTATCAGTTTCCCTGTACATAGTTTTACACACGGATAGGATTACCCTCAAAACCACTCCTTCCTTCTAATGATAGCTTCTGAGACCAATTGCTCACCGCCAATTCGTCTTCCCATGTTCTTTCCAGATTATCAGAACAGGAGAATACAACATGTATACATTGAATTTACACAGACACCTTTGCTTCTATCTTCATAGAACTGCTACTTTCAGAAAAGATGACCAGTTGTTTCCTGGGCTTTTCTCTAGTCAGAAGGTGGTCAGAATGTACCTCCTTTATTTACACCTCCCAAAACATCCTTGCCCAACAAGCTTAAAGATTACACCATTAGAGCAATTGCTACCTCAACAGCATTTTACAGAACCTTGTCCTTTAATGATTTTGTCAGGCTTCCACTTGGTCCTCAGTTCCTACATTTGTTAAACACTACAAGTTAGATTGTACCTCCCCAGTTAGAACTTCCTTTGGGCTCCCATCCTGAAATGTCTTCTATCATGAGGCCACACACAATTTCACTGGAGGCACAAATCTCGTATACAAAGAAGGTTGCCAGGAACACAGACACATACACACCCTATAGTGAGGTAATGAAAAGCAGTCTTCCAAACCTCAGCCATTCTAAGCCTATGGCAATGCCTGTCTTCATCAATCTCTAAAGCACTCGCCAAAAGCAACACCAAACATCACAGATAATAGCTCTACCCAGTGGAGCCCCAAGAACAAAGCCCATAGGACAAGCCAATTTACATTACCCAGGACTCTTGTCATGGGGGACTCCATTGTATGATGCACCGATGCCCCACTCGCTAGAATTATCTGGAGCCAGGATCCTCCACGTTACTTGCACACTCGTGTCACCACACTACAAGTACCAGTATGATTCAATCCTAGCCCATGTGGGCATTAAGTACCTGAGATGTACTGCCCTGGACTATGGCACTGAGCAGCAGTCTACCTTCACCAAGGATGATGCTGCAGTATGAGGAAAAAGTGATTGACTTCAATAATTGGCCTAGTTCCTTGTGTCTTTCCAGGGGGATTCCATACATCACCATGGGAAGATGTGCTTAATGGACCACTCTGCTTTGCAAAAGATAGTCTGTACCCATCTCTCGTAGGCTTCAAAATATAGGCTAAAACATTATCCACCCCTTACAACTTTGTTTTAATATATTTTGTTTTAAGCAATGCCAAATTGTCAAACCTACCAACATGGCAAATAACATCTTCAGGTTTCTTTGCGTTATACTACACAATGCTAGGTGCCTAAGCAAGAAACTTCGCATCTTACATGCTATCGTCCGTTATCTGAGGTAGTTCCGCCTTGCATTATGGGATATAGGGTTGCCTCGAGCTGGTAAAAGGAGTTCTCAAGCTAAAGCAAGTGCCGAGTCGGAGCCGAGGATCGGCTCCGAACCCATCCAGCAAGAAAGAAGGCGAGAGAAGACAACTAACATGGAACGTTATGGTAGGTACATAACTTCTAATTATTGTAAATAATATTAACAAGCCTAGCTAATAACCAGAGGTGGGAATCGCACTGTATCTTTTATCTTTGAGGTAAAGACTTTAACCCCTATGTCAACATCTATCCCTTTAACTTTACTACAAGATCTCGTATATTCTTTTCATCAATTGCCAATTCATCAGTTGCCCCAAACTAGAATACTGCCTTCCTATAATAACCATGCAGTCATCATCCAATACTAAATAATGTGTATTACTAGTCAGCTTGCTTACTCATCACTATACCCTCCTAAAGAGGCTCAGTTGGCTACCTGTTACAGCAGTACTACTTTTCTAAGCACCTTGCTGTTTAAAATTAATTCTAGTTAATTGTCCTGTACTAAGGAACAAAACGTATGCCCTAAGGTCCAGTCAGGAAGAAAATCTTGACCTCCCCTATCCACAATTCAGAAAACATGCTGGTGAAAGAGCCTTGTCTTGACTTGGTCTAGCTACCTGGATTAGACTCCCTAATGAAATGAGAACCTTGCAAACTTTAACCAAATTTAAATTTGACCTAAGGAAGCTCCTGCATAAAGACATGACATGTAGCTGCTTTAGACAGTTGCTCAATGTCCAGAAAGTACTTTATTTCTTGAAAGCACTTGATTATTAGACAATGAACTGTAGAATGACTTTATCTTGGTCAATATCTTTGAATACACAGAATTTGGACTTGAGTTCCTCCCTCTTTGAAGCCTGTAAACTTGCTGTCTTTCACACTGCTTCTTGAATAATTTATTAGACTTCATGAATGTCATTGATGATGGAATGCTGCTGTACATTTTGTCATACTTTCCTTCGTCTTACTTTTTGATACTTTCCCTGCTTTACTTTCTGCAGTGTTATGTTTAACATTGCCTTGTGGTATTGTATATACTTTACAGTCGTGGCTGAATATGGTCTGTAGACCAGCCCACCTACTTGGTTAGCAAATTGTAAAATTTAAAATAATAAATTAGAAGAATAAATGTACAATGTGAAGCTGTTCAATCTAGCTGTTTATTCTTGCACGTGGGTACGGAGCCAAGCCATCGGCTCCAAGTCAGCCGCTTTACTAGCTAAAGATCTCGGAATAACTCGAGGCCAGGACCCTATCCCATGACGCTGTCTATTCTACCCCAGATCTAGTTTGCCTCTGATCGCAAGGTTTTCAGAGAGCTCGGACCAGTAAAAATGTATTACTTTACTTTTTGACAAACTTTTAAGTTGTTTTTCTTGCAAAAATTGATCTAGGATAGTGTACCTTCCTTTGTTAGTACTTTTGGGCGGTTAGCCTTTGGTTTAGTTCTATTAGATATCTTGTTATATACAGAGCGGTTGCTTTTAGGCCTCTGGCTGTTTTTTCTTTAGTTATAAATATAAATATAGTGTTTTTGTTAGAATTAATGTTATAGCCTTAGTTGTACAGGGATCTGTCAACTCAAGACTGTTGTTTTTTGCTACCCTATCCCTTATAAATCTGTAGATATAGTGTGTTAAGTAGTTAGCATGTTTGCTGTTATTCATATCCCTAGTTGTGCAGGGATCTCACAACTTTGGACGGTTTGTTTGCTGTTTTGGTACTGTAAGCTTATTGTAAATTGAAATTTGGTCAGGGCTCTGACAACTTCAGCATCTTAGTAGAGTTCTGTATTGGTTAACATGGCGGATCAGAAAGAGAAGCAAAAATCTGGTTTCAAAAAGTGTAAATGTGGGCAGAAGATGTCCATTACAGATGCACATGTTAATTGTGTTTATTGTTTGGGGCCTGTACACCTCCACCTCCAAGAAGATTGCTCTATCTGCCACTCCTTCAGCAGTAGGGTTTTATTAGAAAGGCGAAGGAAGATGGTAGATAGAGGCTTGTTGAAGCCAGACTGTCAAGAATCCCTGGATAAGGCTGACCAGACCTCCAAGTCCTCAAAAGGGTTGAAGTCCTCAAAGGTGTTCTCTGAGTCCAGGTCATCGGCTCCAAGCCTTTCTGTGAAGGCGTGGTCACTGGCTCCACAGTCTTCAGAGCCAAGCACCGAACAGATGTTTCAGAGCCGGTCCCCGGTCTTGGAACCGGTCTCCAAAACTCTGAAGTCTCCAATCCTTTGATCTGTGGCGTCTTCAGCGCCTTCAACCCATTATTTGAGGACCCTTTCCAATGTCGATGGACCGGGTGGTGCAGAGGCTTTTTGAAAACCCAGCACTGGCTAAATTGCTGTCCGCTTTGAACCGATAGGGTTCTAAGCTGGAAACCGTTCCATTGGCTGTGACTGCTACTCCTCTGAGCTGAGCAGGGCCTTCGAGCCGGAGGAGAAGGATCTGATGGTGGTGGAGTCTTCGAAGCTGAGGCCTGTTCCAGTTAAACCCTGACTTCTTCGGTTCTGTTGGAAGAGTCTCTGAGCCGACCCTCTCTCTGTTCTGGGGGGGAGGAGAGTTGAACCGATGCGTCAGTTCCGACCCTTCCTCTTGGGGCTTCAGTGCAGATGTGCTCGGCTCCATCCTCTGGTTCGGAGCCTGCTGTCTCGGCGCCGGGGAAGTTGCCGTCTTCTTCGGAACTGGTGGCTTCCTCTGGTCCAAGCAGCAGTGCCTTCGATGCTATGAGGAGGGTTATGTTGTCTAAGACACACACATCGTCAGGTCCTTCCTCTTCCTCCCCTAAAGTGCCACGTTCTGCCTCTACATCGCAGGTCCCTGTGAAGCATCGAGACCCAGAGCCACAGGTAACCCCATTGGGTGACCCCTGCTCTAATGAGACTTCACCAGAAGTCCCCACTTATGAGGTTCCCAGGAAGCGATTGTGCAATAGGAGGCATTTAGACTCCCGTCAGGAATCTATGACATCGGACACCAACTTAGAGGACTCTGAAGGGTCAACACAGTCCCCCTTGGAGGATATCTCCTTTGCGGATATCTTGGAATTCCTAAAGCAGAGGGGTGACTGGAAGTCCATTAGCCCTACTGAGGATGAGTTGGTGCTACTGAAGGCCTTTGGGTCTCAACCTTCCACCTCCTAGGTTACTCCGCCCTTCGAGCTGATGGAATTGGTCGCTCGAAGGACGTGGGAGTCTCCTGATTATATGGAACCGGTCCCTCGGAGGCCTAGCAAATTTATCATCCCCACCCAAGACAAGATGTTCCTCACTAAGGGAGTCCCTGTTGATGCCATGGTGGTGACGGCGGCCACTAAGAAAGAGATGTCAGAAACTTCTTCCACTTTCAATCCTCCTAATAGAGATTCTAGGACGATGGAAAGATGCAGGAAACGCATCTTTAGATGTTAAGTTGTCAATCTCGCCTTCATTCTTGCTGGTTGGGTTCGGAGCCGAACCTCGCCTCCCACTCTGCCGAATACTAAAGCTTGAGAGCTATTTTTACCGGCTCGCAGCTATCCTATGTCCCATAATGCTAGGCGAAATATACCCAGATCTCGTTTTCTGCTTCAGCTACGAGGTTGCATTTTCACCGGCTCCAGGTCATATATTTTTATTAATAACTTTTGAGGTAGTTTTTTAGTCGGTCTTTTATCCTCCTTTGTCCCTTTAGTATTAGTGAAGTTAGCGACTAGTCTTTCCCCCTTTTTTTTTTTTTTAGTTGCTAATCTCCCTTTTTCTCCACCCTTAAGGTGGTTGGGCCTCTGACCCTCCCCTTAGTAGTACAGATTTCCCTTGGTTGTTCTGTGTGTGTGTGTGGAATTCTGTCCCTTTGTTTAGCGGTAGTTCCCCCTTTTTTTTCGGCTTATAGTAAATTGTTATTATTATTTAGTGTATTGTGTATTGTTTTACAGTAGTATGTCTAAGGATACTAAGGTATCGGGTTTCAAGAAGTGTGACTCGTGCTGTCAGAAGATGTCTCTTGACAGACGGTCACACTTCTTCTTGTGTGTATTGTTTGGGCCCTCTGCACCTGCAGGACTCTTGTTCCATCTGCCACGCTTTTAGCCCTAGAGTCCTGCAGGAGCGCAGAAACAAACTTATTCTTAGAGGCTTGTTGAAGCCTGAAGGTTCCCCGGTGAAGACCATGGCTGGGAAACCTTCAAAGCCTGCCAAATCGTCGGCTCCATGGTTGGAGCCGGCGCTGAGCGGTGCTCTTGCTGCCTCGTCGGTTCCGGCCGGAACTGAGGCATCTAGACCTCAGTTGGCTCCGACTTTAGTATCGGAGCCGTCCCCGAGCAGAAAGCGCTCTAGGTCTCTGTCTCTCGAGTCAGTTTGATCGGCTCCGAAGTCTCCACTCTTGTCTGAGCGGAGCCGTAGATCTCATTCTTCTAGGTCTTCCAGGCTTTCGGACCATGACCTTGAGAGGGTAGTCAGCCGGCTTTTAAAGTTGCAGGCACTGGCCCAGTTGCTACATAGCCCGTCTCAACAGACAGAGGCTACCCCTACACCCGCTCTAGTTCCTCCTCAGACTACTCTGCTGAGTTCAGAGCCGGAGGTCGTCTAGGTGAGTACTGTGGGGGCGTCGGAACCGATCCCCCTGTTGTCGGTTCCTTCGTCGGCTCTGATCCCGTCCTTGGCTCTGTCCTTGGAGGGATCCGGGCGTCGAGACTCCCTCATTGGCTCCGAGGGGGCAAGTGGCATCGGACCCTTGTCCGACCCCGCACTCCCTCTCTGAGCCTCAGCACAGGTGAGTTCGGCCCCCGACATCGGCCTCGGAGCCGTCCCTCTCTGTGCCGGGGGGAGTTCTCATCTCCACGAGTTGGGTCCTTCTTCCCTGCCTGACAGGGGCGCCTTTGAGATGATGAGCGTGCTGGCTCCAATACTGGCACCACGGTCTGCCTCCTCTGCCCCTCCCTCCTGTGGTGCCTGCTTCGGCCCCTGCCTACCCTCCCAACCCCAAGCGAGGAGAATCGACGCTCCAGGCTGCCCCATTGGGCCTTTCTTCCTCTTCCGAGGCCTCCCCTGACCCTGCGGGGGAGCCCCCTCGGAAGAGGACATGTAAGAGGAAACATGTTGACTCTCCCGAGTCAGTGACATCTGACACCGACCTGGATGATTCGGAAGGGTCCCCAAGGTCCCCCACTGAGGATGTCTCCTTTTCTGACATCTTAGAGATCCTCAAACAGAGGGGGAACTGGTCTGCCCTTAACCCATCCGAGGATGAGTCGGTGTACCTGGATGCCTTCGGTTCTCGCCCTTCCACCTCCTGGGTGTCCCCGCCTTTCGACCCACTTATGGAGGTGGTGGCTTGGAAGGAGTGGACGGCTCCGGATACTATGGAACCAACTCCCCGGAGGCCCACTAAATTTATTACTGCTCCCACAGTTAAGCAGTTTCTCCCAAAGGGTGTCCCCGTGGATGCCATGGTGGTGGCGGCAGCCACTAAGAAGGAGTTGGCTGACCCTTCAGTACCTGTCCATCCTCCTAATAAGGAGTCTAGGACTATGGTTAGGTACGGCAAGTAGATGTTTTCCTCAGCGACCTTTGCTATGCGGTCGCTGAATTATTTATGCCATTTCACCCGACTTCAGAGGGACCTTCTCAAGGAACTGGGTGAAACATTGCAGGACCCAGCAGCTGTGGGGTCTCAGGAAAAGATCAACTCCCAGCTAGGGACCCTGAACTCTAGCACTAACTCTTCCATGCGGCTCATCTCTTGTGCAGCCGATGGAGCGAGTAGAGCTGCAGGTACAGGTGTTGCTCTAAGGAGACATGCCTGGATGTGGCTCTGCAATTTTGCTGACCCCTTCAAGGCGTCATTCACTAACGCACCCTTTGATGGTTCTGCTCTTTTTGGACCTCAAGTGAAGGATACCTTAACAAGGTGCGAACAGGAAGGGAAGACTCTCTCTGCCATGGGAGTCCGTTTTTCTGCCCCTTCTAGACCATATTCTAAGGGTCAAAAGGGTGGGAAAATGTGGTTCTGCAAACTTCAGGGAGTTCTGCCGGACGCACGTGGTGAGCTTCCCTCTAGAGGCAGAGGAGGGAACAACAACAGAAGCCGCCCTAGGGGCAGGGGGGGTCCGCAGAATCAGGGTAGCAGAGCATCTTTCTCTGACAAACCCTTTCAGCACCCCTGAGGAGCTGCCCGACTGTCCAACTTCGGAGGCAGTCGGGGGAAGACTTTTGCTGTACACAGAAGCCTGGTGCTCCCTTACGCAGGACAGATGGGTACTGTCGATCATATCCGAGGGCTACAAAATCCCCTTTATCCACACCCCTCATCAACCAAAAGGGCCTCTTCCAGACATTCCACCCGGTCTGAGAGACCAAGCAGCACTAGAAATTTCAAAGCTGCTTTTAAAAAGAGCCATCCAACCAGTCCCGGCAGACCAACAAGGATCCGGAATCTACTCCAAATTCTTTTTGGTACCAAAAAAGACAGGGGACTGGAGACCTATTTTGGATCTCAGCAGACTGAACAAATCGGTTCGAATAACAAAATTCCGGATGGTCACGCTACAGTCCATTCTTCCCTTTTTGGGTTAGGACAATTGGATATGCTCTATAGACCTTCAGGATGCGTACTACCATATCAAAATGAACAGGTGCTACAGGAGGTTTCTCCGCTTCTGGCTAGGAGTCCGTCACTACCAATTCAGAGCCCTGCCCTTTGGCCTCACCACAGCCCCCAGGGTGTTTACCAAATGCATGGCAGTGGTTGCGGCTCACTTGAGACGTCGAGGATTCCAGGTGTTTCCATATTTGGACGACTGGCTCCTTACTGCCACCACCAGGCACCAGCTACTTCAAGCCAGGGATTACGCTGTATAAACTTGCAAAGTGCTAGGCATCTCTATAAATTTCAAAAAATCTGCCTTGTTAGCATATTACCTTCATAGGCACCGTGTTAAACACGGTAGAGTTGTCAGCAAAACTTCCTACGCAAAGAGTATGCGACATTCGCAGTCATGTTTAAGTCCTGCTACAGGAGGACAGGGTCAAAGCCAGGTTTGTACTGAAAACGCTTGGTCTGATGGCTGCAACAATCACCTTGCTCCCCCTAGCTCGTTTTCATATGCGGATACTACAGTGGATGCTTTTTTCCCAATGGTCCTTTCAGCAGCTTCCCATGTCTCACAATATTCTCATCACTCAGTCTTGCAAATGACACCTATCTTGGTGGAAGGGCTCACCTCAGGTGCTTCAAGGCAGACCGGTTGTTCTCCCCCCTCTGGTTGCCACCGTGACAACGGACACCTCCCTGGTCAGGTGGGGGGGGCATTTTCAGGGCAGGACAGTCCAGGGCTCATTGCACATCAATGTCCTGGAGATGAGAGCGGTGCTGTTGGCGTTGCAGGCTCTCCAGAACTCTCTTCCCACTGGGACGATTGCAGTACAGACAAACAATATGTCTGTAGTATGGTACATCAACAAACAGGGCGGAACCAGCTCCTACCCTCTTTGTCGGGAAGCGCTCAGACTCTGGCAATGGGCGATCTCTTCTCAGCAGTTTCTGGTAGCAAAACACATTCCCGGGAAGTCCAATGTCATAGCAGACAGGCTGAGCAGGGACATTCTCATGCCCTATGAGTGGTCTCTCAACCAACTAGTAGTGGACCAAATCTTCAAAAAGTGGGGTCAGCCTTGCTGCGACCTTTTCGCAACCCCTCAAAACAGCAAGTGTCAAGACTTCTTCACCTTCTTCTGGGCCTCTCTCCCAGAGATGATCTAGTCCACGATTGACCCAGGGGTCTCCTTTATGCCCCCCCCCTTTCCCTTAATCACTCTGTTAGTCGAGAAAGCAACTGCCTTAAGATCCAGGATGATGCTCATTGCCCCTTACTGGCCCCAACAAGTCTGGTTTCCGTTCCTACAACGTCATCTACTGGAGCAGCCCTGGCATCTGGACCCTGTGCCAGACCTTCTGACCCATCAATCGAGCAGGCTGCACCAATCCCTTTCATCTCTCAACCTCACAGCTTGGTTGCTCCACTTCCAACCCTAGCCAGACTTCCCTTAATTTCTCCATCAGTACGTCAGATTATCCTTGCCTCTCACAAGTCTAACACTAGAAGGACGTATGCAAGCAAATGGAAACGTTCCTCTATTTGGGTGGAAAAGAACCAAGTTGATCCCTTTACTGCCCCTGTCCAAACAGTTTTAGATTTTCTGGCAGAACTCTTTCAAAAAGGTTCTTCTTCAGCCACTGTCAAAGTCCAGTTGGCGGCTATTGCAATTACCATGTTGGCTTGTCAGAGTCTTCTATTATGTCCCACAAGCTCTGCAAAGCTTTTCTGAAGGGTACCCTATTACCTCGGCCCCTAGTCAAAGACCCTCCTTCACCGTGGGATCTAAATTTGGTACTGTCGTCATTAATTCTGCCCCCTTTTGAGCCTGCTGCCACCTGCTCGTTAAAACTGCTCTCGTGGAAAACACTTTTCTTGGTAGCTATCACCTCAGCGAGAAGGGTTTCGGAACTACAAGCACTATCTGTGCGCCCCCCTTGTCTTGTTTTTCACAAAGATAGAGTGGCTGTTGTCCTTCTTACCTAAGGTACTCTCGGAAAAAAATCTGAATCAGACCATTGATCTCCCAGTTTTCTTTCCAAATTACACTGATAGAGCTGAGAGAAGATTACATTGTTTGGATGTCCATAGGCAACTACGTTTCTATCTGGATAGAACCAAGCTAATGAGAAAATCAGAGCAACTCTTCTTATCTTTCACCGAAGGGAAGCAGGGCCTTCCGGTTTCTAAAGTGACCTTGTCCAGATGGTTGACCTCTCTTTATCTCTTTAACCTATCAATTGAGGCATAAGGAGCTCCCTACCAAGCCTAGAGTTCATTCAACTGGAGCATTAGCTTTCTGCTTTTCAGGCGAGATTACCTATGGATTCTATTTGTGCAGCGGCCACATGGGCCTCTCCTCATACCTTCATCTCTCATTACAAACTGGATATTGCCTCCAGAAATAGGGTGGATTTTGGTTCCACTGTACTCAAGAGTCTGTTCCATTGAGCCACCCAGGACTAAGGTGCTAGGGACGCGGTCCCATCCAGGAAGAATGAAGGCGAGATTGACAACTTAACATTAAGAAGTTATGTACTTACCATAACGTTCCATGTTAGTTGTCGTCTTCTCGCCTTCTTTCTTGCGTCCTACCCTCCATCCTCCTAGCCTGGAAAGACCTAGAGTTTTGGGCAAGACTTTCCTTGTCACCAGGATTATCCCTTTAGCTAGAGCTCTTCTTCCCCTTTGGTAGCCCTGGTGAAACACAGGCTGTAGGGTTTATAGTTCTACATAGCTCTTAGTTTTATCTTTTCTAGTGGTGGGACATGTCTGTCCATAGTGTTAGCTATCAAATGAGATCTGGGTATATTTCGCCTAGCATTATGGGACACAGGATAGCCTCGAGCCGGTAAAAATAGCTCTCGAGCTTTAGTATTCGGCTGAGTCAGAGCCAAGGTTCGGCTCCGAACCCAACCAGCAAGAAAGAAGGCTAGAAGAAGACAACTAACATGGAACGTTATGGTAAGTACATAACTTCTTGTTCTGCAACATTTGCCATGCAATCGCTTAACTATTTGATTCATTTCACCCATCTTCAGCAAGATCTCCTCAAAGAGCTTGGAGATACTCTGCAAGGTAATACAGATGCAGCTGTCTCTGATAAAGTGACAGCACAACGTAATACCCTTAATTCCATTGTGAACTAGTCCATGCGGCTCATTTCCTGTGCAGCCGATGGATAGAGTCGGGCAGCGGGTTCAGTGATAGCTCTTAGGCGACAGTCCTGGATGCGCTTATGCTCCTCTGCGGAAGCCTTTAAGTCTTTCTTTGTCAACACCCCATTTGATGGCTCTTCCCTGTTTGGGCCCAAAGTCAAGGAGACTCTCACTAGGTGTGAGCAGGAGGGAAAGACTCTTATCAGCAGTAGGAGTTCCTTTTTCCACCCCTGCCAGACCATACCCCAAAGGGCAGAAAGGTGGAAAAATGTGGTTCCGAAAGTCCCAAGGAGCTTTCCAGAACACACATAGTGAAGCCCCCTCCAGGGGCAGAGGAGGCGGCAATAACGGAAGACACTGCCGTGGTGGCAGAGGGGGTCCACAGAACCAGGGCGACTGGGATCAGTTCCTTGGCAAGCCCCATCAGCACTCCTGAGAGGAGGCCTGACTGTCCTACTCTGGAGGCAGTCGGGGGTCACTTGGCTTTGTATCCAGATGCCTGGCTTGGAATTACAACAAATTATTGGGTACAAAGCATAGTTACCGGAGGATATATCATCCCATTCCTACAAAGTCTGCCTGTCTGCACAAAAATCCCAGATGTTCCACCCAGTCTCAGGGTTCAAGCAGCCATACCAATTCAGAGGCTGCAGGAAAAGTCATCCAGCCAGTCCCAGCAGACCAGATAGGATCCAGAACTTACTCCAGATTCTTTTTAGTTCCAAAGTAGATGCGACTGGAGGCCCATCTTGGATCTCAGCAGACTCAACACATTTGTAAGGAGAAGTTCCGGATGGTCACGCTTCTGTCTGTTCTCCCATTCCTCAGAGTGGGCGATTTGGATGTGCTCTGTAGATCTCTAGGATGCGTACTACCACATTAAAAATGGCCAGGCCATCCAGAGATCTGCATTTCCAGCTGGGAGCCAGTCACTGCCAATTCTGAGCACTGCCCTTTGGACTTACAACAGCCCCCAGAGTGTTTACCAAATGCATGGTAGTGGTTACGGCTCACTTGAGGCTTCTAGGATTTAGAACATTTCCGTATCTGGATGACTGGCTCCTTACCGCCACCTCCAGGCATCAACTGATTCTGTCCAGGGATCACATTCTGTCTCTGCTCTCAGTTAGGCATCAGTATCAATTTCGAAAAGTCTGCATTGTCGCCATCGCAGTGTATCTCCTTTATCAGAGCAGAACTAGACACCATCACCGCCACAATAAGATTGCCCCTGGACAGAATAGTCTTTCTTCAGAGCCAGGTCTCAGACATTCTGCAGAGAAGAAAGGTACCGCCCATCAAGTACTGAAACTCCTAGGCACCATGGCAGCTACGCTCCTAGCAGTTCCTTTGGGATGAATGTACATGAGGATTCTTCAATGGTTACTATTCGCCCAGTGGTCATACCAACAACTTCCCATGTCATTCTTAATCATGATTACGGACTCTTGCAAGAAGGATCTTTGCTGGTGGTTGACCAGTCAACAACTTATGGTGGGTTGCCCATTTGTTTTCCCCCCCGCCATCAGCCACAGTGACCACAGATGCTTCTCTTCTAGGGTGGGTGGGGGGCTATTTCAGGGAAGAACTGCCCAAGGCACCTGGTCGGAAACAGAGTTGCAGTTGCACATCCGTGTTCTGGAGCTGAGAGCGGTGCTTTTGGCATTGCAGCACTTTCATGACTCTCTGCCTCTGGGGATGATTGCCATACAGATGGACAACATGTCTCTAGTCTGGTATATCAACAAGCAAGGAGGAACCAGGTCTTATCCCCTGTGTCGAGGGGCTTTGAGAATTTGGCAGTGGGCTGTGTCCACTGGATGCTTTCTGATAGCAATGCATATCCCCGGGAAATCCAATGTAATAGTGGACAAATTGAGCAGAGCCATTCTGCTTCCACACGAGTGGCCTCTCAAAAACGAAGCTGCGGAGAAGATTTTTTGCAGATGGGGCCAGCCTTGCTGCGACCTGTTTGCATCCCCTATGAATGCCAAATGCAGAAGCTACTTTGCCCTGAATCCCCCACCAGGGGACAGCCCAAGGGACTCAGTCGTACATGATTAGCCCCCGGGACTCCTGTATGCTTTTCCTCCTATTCCCCTGATTCCCAAGTTCTTGCAGAAAGCCAAAGCCCTCTGAAGGACGGTTATCTTAATAGCCTCTCTTTGGCCTCGTCCGATTTGGTTCCCCTTCCTCTGACTCTCTCAACTGGACGAACCTTGGATTCTGGACCCAGTTCCAGACCTACTGACACATTCGTCATGGACCATCCATCCCTCTCTTCGTTCCCTCAGACTGACAGCTTGGCTGCTCCAATTCCCTTCCTAGCCAGGTCGCATGATTTTTCTTCGGACGTGCAGCACATTCTTGTAGCTTCCCATAAAGCTTCTACCAGAAAGTTGTATGCTAGTAAATGGAAGCGATTTGCCTTTTGGGCTTCTCAGGCCCCGATTGCTAGTATCCCGGAATTTCTCCCTAAGTTTTTCAAGAAGGTGCTGCGGCTGCCACTATTAGAGTACAATTGGTTGCCATCTCGAATTTTCATCTTGGAGCTGAGGGTTCTAACTTAATGTCTCACAGATTATGTCCGTCCTTTCTTAAAGGCACCATTCAAGTTTGGTTGTTTATCACAGATTTGTCTTCTTGTAAAACCCGGGGTGAATAAGTGGATGATGCAGCGTTGTCGCCTCACAGCAAGAGGTTCTTTTCACAGCTGGGGTGTGTTCTGTTTAGAGTCTGCATGTCCTCCCTGCATTTGTGTGGGTTTCCTCCAGGTGCTTCTGCTTTCCTCCCGCATATAAAGACCTGCATCTGGAGTGTTTTCTCTCCGGGCCTCTTCTGAAAATTGGCTTGGTTCCATGTCGAACTTTCCGGTAAACAAATGTTAAATGATAACAAAAGGTTAGGTTATTTAGTTTTATTTTTCATTTTGATCTACTTCTATGAAACATTAAAAAAAAATACAGGCAGTAGCAATAAATTGGCTTATTAAACTACTGGTGTAAGCACTTTTGTCCCAAAGCAGAGACTTCATCAGATTGCTGTAATATATAATAAGGTATAAAATCATGTACTGTTTCCAAAACAGCAAGAGTATATTAATGCTGAGAAAGTCTTTTTCTTAATATAGACTTAAAATTATTTATTTATTTATTTTTGTCCAGGATGTACAAAAGCATTGAGAGGAACTTGACACTGAATTCATTAACAATGTTTCCTTTCCCTAGTTCATAGATACCTAGTTGCATACTAGGCTAGTGACCACTGGGGCCTTTATAAGCCTAGCCATGCAGTCCAACCGAATTATGTCCCTACGTATCATGTGCATTTATTAGGAGGGAGTATGTTTGGAATTTTCTAGAGGGTGTGTGTGTGTGTGTGTGTGTGTGTGTGTGTGTGTGTGTGTGTGTGTGTGTGTGTGTGATGTTACGGTATATTTTGGCATTACTGTCTGCCTCTATCAGAGACATGGAGGACAGGTCCAGGGTGAATGTCCGATTTCCCATCCACTGGTCAAGGTTAAAGTTTGTATCCCCTTCTAAAACTAAGATAAACTTGTTTTAGTTTATGTAGCCTTATGTAATGCATTTTAGCATTGTTTTTGTTCATTGCATATTATAATGAAATATTCTCCTCTGGATGCAACACTTCTTTCTTCCCACATAGAAAGCTTCACAGCTGACGCAACAGAAAATAACATCGCACATTGTGATTTATAATTAAAGTAGCCAGGTGCACTGTAAGATCAATGTGCATTTACGCATAAATGGCAGGAATCTTGGCAATTAACCTAAATTGCTTGCACTTGTGATACCCTAACAGAACTGTCACCAGTAATATTGCCACTCTGTTCCCTGAATTCTGTACAATGCTTTATTATTGACTGCTTTCTTTTTAGCAAGTAACCATGATTACAAACACCTCTGCACATCAGTGTTGGCTGCAGTTTTTCAAGATGTCCTTCAAGGATGCATCTGCAGTCCTTACAAATGGGTTGTCCTGTCGTCAGGCAGCCCTTCGGTCGGCTGGATTCCAAAGTCTGGGTCTGGCCTCGGCTGGTGTCGCACTTCACCCATAGCTGCAGTTATTCGGGTATAAAGGCATCAGCCGACGCCATTTTCCTCAGTCTTTCTTGCTGCGTGGCGCCCGAAGCAGAAGCTGTTCGCAAGTGCCGGTCGGTCAGAACCAGCGATTACTACTACCGAATACTACTACGAAGACTTCTAAAAAGCTAAGTACCCGACTTTTCTTGCCTCAGCCAATGTCAGAAAAGTGAATAACTGTTTAACTTGGAAACAAATACCTCATAAAGATTTCCACTCTTACTGCCACTCTTTGTTTAGGCCCAGACCACGACGTAGCAGCTTGTCTAGCCTGTGCTTTTTTAACCGGCGTGCGTCTGTCGGAATTTGCTGAGGAGTTTTCGGCTCGCCCGATTTTGCTTGTATTATGCCGCCGGATCCTCCGACTACACAAATGTCTAAAAGCGAAAGGACCGACACTCACGGTCCGCGGTTTTGTTAAGCCAACCTGTGTCTCTGTTTCGCTGAAACCGAGCAAGCGGTTCTTCCTTCAGCCGAAAACTTCTACCGAGGCCTCTTCCAACCTGGTGGAATCGGCTTCTGAAATCCCACCTGCTGTTGCAGTTTCTCAGGATTTATCTGACACTATTCCCTTGGATATTTCAACCCCTGCACGTGGAGCTGCTAGGCCACCTGCAGCCATGTCCATTAAGGCCTTTGCCAGGGCTAAAGCAGCTAAAGCTACTAAATCTGTGCCTGCTAAGACCCTCTCACAGGCCTAGCTCTAGTTCACAAATGCTTAGTTTAGCAGAGGATCTCATTTCTTTAATCCGGGGATCCCAACCTCAACCAGACAGGGCCTCTCACCCACCTCCAGAGAAGAGGCCTAGAGCAGAGCCCCCTGAGCCAGTTTCTACAGATGATTCCTCTGATGATTCAGATGATACAGACCCTCCAGAGGCTCCTTTCTCCCTTATGAAGACTCTGATGCTGAAGAGTCCATCCCTTCTGCCTCTCCGCCTGAGGAATTTTCCTTTTTGCATGCTATGAGGGAACAATTTCAGTGGCAGGGCCAGGATTTTCAGACTCCAGAAAAGGCTTAGAACCTTCCGGCATTTACCACAACATAGGCCTTTAGCCATACCTCTAGTTCTTTCTGTTGTAGATGATGCATTTAATGATGCTTGTACTGCTCCTGATTCTCTACCTCCGCCCTGCTAAGCCCGATAGATACTACAGGGTCCCGGACACGATTACCATTTGTATAAGGCTCCTTTTGCAGATCCCGAGACTATCTCCCAAGGACCTAAGGCTGTAGCAGCTACTCTGCTAAAACCCTCCCTCTGAAAGGGAATCCAGATCCTTAGAGAGATGGGGTAAAAAAGTTTACACTTCTGCTACGCTTTCAGCTAGGGCCTTGAACTGTCAATTTCACAGGATCCAGTATCAAGAATTTATGCTAGACCAGTTAACCAAAAAGCTGTCCTCGGATGAACCATTAGACAAAAAATTTGTTCAGGAAATGGTACATAACATTCAGCAAGTCAGTAACCATTCTTTAAAATGCGGCTATGATGCACTGGAGGCTTCCTTTATATCAGCCATGACTGGCACAGTTATCAGAAGGCATGCATGGTTAAAAGAGCAGGCCTTACTAGACCATGTCAAGTCCAAACTATTAGATGCTCCCATGGATAAGATCAATTTGTTTGGCTCTCCTGCACAACAGGTGCTGAAGAAGATGGAAGAGAAGGCAAAATCTGTCCAAACAGTGAAAGATTTCTTACAGGTCCAACCTCCAAGGTTTAGCAGGAATTGGCCCTCCAAGAATTGGTCCTTTCCAGACTCCTCCAGAGCTCAGAGAGGCAGGAATAGGCGTTCAAGAGGCAGAAGCCAATCCAGGGGTGCCTACAGGGGACGCCAGTGGCAGGGTAACAACCAGCGAGCTACAGCCACAGACACAGCCACCACCACAACTACAGGACAATCACAGTGACTTGGCCCTGGCACCGCCTACCAGGGAACAACTAGAAGCACCCTTAGGCGGGAAGCTAGCCTTATTTTCAACAAACTGGCATTACATCACAAGAGACAAGTGGATTTGGCAGACAATAGACCAAGGTTACAGGTTTCACTTCCATACTCTACCAGGGAAGAGAGGAATGCCAAACCTACCTCCAAATCAAAAGGCAGAAGCTCTAAAACAAATATCTCAACTATTAAGGATGAGAGCTGTGGAAAAGGTACCATCCATGGAGCAAGGAAAGGGATTTTACTCCAGACTCTTCCTGGTACCAAGTAAAAGAGAGCAAATGGAGACCTATTCTCGACCTGTCCACTTTAAACACATTCCTCATTGTTCCAAAATTCAAAATGCTGACTCTACAGCAGCTTCTTCCCATGCTGGGCAAGGAGTCTTGGCTGGTAACTCTAGATCTCAAGGAGGCATACCTGCACGTCCCCATACGACCAAATTGCAGAAGATACCTCAGATTTCTTGCAGGATCAGAGCATTATCAATTCTCAGCATTGCCCTTTGGCTTATCTACTGCGAGTGTTCACGAAATGCCTGGCATCAGTAATTGCTCATTGCAGGCTTCAGGAATCCAAATCTACCCTTACCTGGACGACTGCCTGATACAAGCGGACAACAAAACAAGCTAGCAGAAGACTTAAAAGGGTCATTTACCTACTACAAGCCCTGGGATATACAGTCAATATAAAAAGTCAAGACTGATACCATCCCAAAGAATAACCTTTGAGCTGGACACATCGAAACAAATGGCATTCCTAGTAGAAAACAGCAACTACCTCTACTTTTGGCATTAACAAAGCAGAACCATCTAACAGCAAGAAAAGTCCTGCAAGCCTTCATGGCATCCTGCATAATATTGGTTCCACATGCCAGGCTGCATATGAGAAAGTTACAGTGGTACCTAAGGAATTTATGGTCTCAACACAAGCACAGCCTAGAAACCCAAATTCCAATAATTCCATGCCTGAAGCAAGAATTCCTATGGTGGGCTCAGGCCTGTCAATCAAACACAGGATTGCCCTTCCACAGCACTCAACCAAGCCAAACCATCACGACGGACGCCTCAGACCTCGGTGGGGCCCATGCTGGACAAGTGCATACAAGGTTTATGGACTCAAGACCAGCTGCACCTACACATAAATCTAAAGGAAATGCTGGCAGTAAAACTGGCAATTCAGACATTCAGACCATTTCTCCGACAAGGTCAATTGATGATAAGGACAGACAACACCACAGTTATGTGGTACATCAACAAACAGGGAGGCACACATTTCTATGCCGGATGGCACTGGACCTCTGGAATGTGGCCCTGAGCTACAACATTCAGTTACAAGCAATTTTGTACCAGAAAAGAAACATTCTAGCAGACATATTAAGCAGGACTACCACGGATGCCCACGAATGGATGCTGCATCCGGACATCTTCAAAACATGACAAGAAAAAACTCCCAGAAATAGACTTATTTGCATCCCCACCCACTTGCTTGGAAGGTGGACTCTATCTTTCAGTTGGAAAAACCTGTCAGCATATGCATTCCCACCACTTCCTTTGATGCACAAGGTGCTATTGAAAATCAAAGAGGACCGTCCAAGGATCATTCTGATAGCTCCAGACTGGCCAAGACAACATTGGTACCCATTACTGAGGAGCATGTCTCGAACAAATATGGCCACTGCCCCTGGTTCCCTTGCTGTTAACACAGAACAACTACAACATCCTGCATCCAAACCTGAAAACTCTGCAGCTCACTGCCTGGAGCATTGCATAAGACCAATTAACCCAAATTTATCACAAAGGGTTAAAGACATTATCCTGGAGGCTCGCAGACCCTCAACAAGGAAAAACTATTCAGCAAAATGGAAAAGATATCTCATTTGGAGTACTGCAAAAGGAGAAGATGTGTCACTGGTAAACATAGCCAACATCCTGGAATACTTGGCAGAGCTCTTCCACAAAGGCCTGTCCTATTCTTCCATTAAGATTCATGCATCAGCTATTTCAGCAAAATACGGCTTGGATCCTCCAGTCTTCTCACATCCTCTGCTCAGGCAGTTTCTCAGAGGAATTAAAATGTAAACCTCCTAGGAAGCCACCATTGCCAGCATGGGACTTGAACTTTGTGCTAGAAAAATTGACACTTCCTCCTTTCGAACCAGCAGCAACAGCAGAATTACAATACTTATCATGGAAAACTGCTTTCCTGCTGGCAATCACTTCAGCAAGAAGGGTATCTGAGCTACAGGCATTAATGGCAGTACAACCCTTCCTGATCTTCCATCAAGATAGTGTCCATGAGAACAAATCCTACTTTTATGCCTAAGGTGGTCTCCAGAGTATCTTTAAATCAGGCTATCCACCTACCTACATTCTTCCCCAACCCACAGAACAGGGGAGAAAGACTGTTGCATACCTTGGATGTACATAGACAATTACGCTACTACCTGGACAGGACCAAGGGCAATAGAAAAACTGACCAGCTACTGGTAGCATATGCAACAGGAATGGAAGGAAAAGCAATTTCAAAACAGACGATCTCCAAGTGGATAGGAAATTGCATTAGATTTTGTTACTCCTACCATGGAAAGAAAACTCCAGAAAACATCAGGCCTCACTCTACAAGGGCTACAGCCACTACCACAGCTTTCTTACGGAGTGGCTACCAAGGACATTTTAGAGGCTGCTACTTGGAGCTCCATGCATACATTTGCCAAGCATTATAATTTACCTTTATACTCTAGATCCCAAGCAGGTTTTGCCACTGCTGTTTTGCAAGGGATCTTAACTACACCATAACTTTATTCTTCCTCCTCCCCCAGTTTGGCTATGGTATTCTACCCATTTGTAAGGACTGCAGATGCATCCTTGAAGGACATAGTACAGTTTTGTACCTACCATAAATGTAGATGTCCGATAGGAATGCATCTGCAGTCAGGATTACCCACCCGCCTTTCCCCTCTGTGGTACTTCTAGGGTATTTGCCCATCTTATAGCTAGCTGGGGGAATCTATTATGGTGTATTTGTTTGTATATATGTACATACATGCTTATTTTTGTGTTTGTTTCTACTATTTGGAATCATTGGCATTTATCCAAATTTAGCCTTCCTAGAGGGCACCTGGCATCTGGGGCAAGAAACACTGAGAAATGGCGCCGGCTGATGCCTTTATACCCGAATAACTGCAGCTATGACGTCGGGAGAAGTGCTGCCAGCCGAGGCCAGACCCAGACTTTGGAATCCATCCGAACAGGACAACCCATTTGTAAGGACTGCAGATGCATTCCTATCGGACATCTACATTTATGGTAGGTACAAAACTGTACTTTTCATCTCCAGTGGCTGTCATGGCCAAACTGTATGTCCACACAAAACTTAGTCCAATAGTACATAGTTTCAGAGAATGGGTTTATTTGCTATCAACAGTTGTTTAAAACTAAAATATCAATCTCCTTTAAAAAAATGTATGTATTTCTTTCTTTATTTATTTATTTATTTGCAGTTTATTTTCCAGGATAGTCCATTGGGCTGCAAGTAGCTCATTTTCAATGGAGTCCTGGGGAGAAAACCTCCAGAGAAATACATAGTACAGAAAGAGCACAAATCCATAATATACATTTCAATTAAATGTTAAATACATATTTTGTATAGTACAAACCCATATTGCACAATTCAAATAGATGTTACATAATACAGAAATAAAAAAAAGATTTTCATTAGGAAAATTACATCAGGTTAATTCAGTAAGTAATTTTTATTTTTTTTTTGTAGGGAATTGCAATGAGGTAATTTTTTAGTCATTGGTCGAATATGTCCCAAGGGATGTAGAACTTTAGGAGGTAGTGATAGGCAACAAAGTTTGGAAAGTTAGGAAGAAGTGTGGTAGAATTAGGTTGAATGAGAGCAAGAGCATTTCCATTGTGAAGTAAGGTGCGAGTGCAGTGAGGTTTTAGAGAAGGAGAGACTGCTGGTCTTAATCTAAAAATTGTAGGGGATAACCTACTATACCTCACAGACCCATTAACCTTCTAGGATGGGTGCATGATCTTGTGTTAAGGTAGGAATTGCTTACCATCGTTATTCCTGCAGATGTAACAAAACTATTACCAATGTCATAAGATGGTTACTGTGGCTAATCTGTCAGAAGTGAAACTCAGTCGAGCTTAAAAAGGTTACAGATTAAATCATCACAATCCCCTTTCCAAACAAAAACCTGCATTAAAAACTTAACTTTAATTTTATTCACTATATTGAAACAATAGATGAATATGTATAAAGTTTCCCACTGTGCCATCAAATTATTGGCATAGCTGGGAGCCATTGCCTTGGATCTGCTTAAAATATTTGCTCTTGAATGCGGTACTATAGTCAAACAATTGCTTAAACTCCTGTCTATAAAAATCAAATGCTTGGTGAGGTACTGTCTAAACCATAATGCATCTAAATGGGGAAACAACAATATGTAAATTGACAGTAACCAGGATGTCATTGCATTCAAAAAATATATTTTTCAACTTCAAAATCAAGTCCTATGAATATAGAATACATAGCCTAATATTCCTCACTACCACCCTCAAGTAATGTTCAATTTTTGTATTGCAAAAGCTTCAGTTTTCCTTTCCCGGTATGAGATGAAAAAGGTAAAAAAAAAAAAAAAAGGTATGACTTTTTTGTCTGCCTAACAACTGGAGTGCTAGGATGGAAAACATGGAATAAATCGCCATATATTCCATAGATATCCTAGCAATGTCCATTAAGTACTGAATAAAAACACCCGTTTCTGTGTGTGTTAAAAATGGTGGCCTGGTCTGTTGGGTGATATTCATGATCTTCATTTAATAAAACCAAACGTTCTTGTTCATAACTGAAAATGCCACCCAACAGCATGGATGCAAAGTTTTACATAGACAACACTGAGTTTTGCAGATTATAGCAAAGTTTATTTTTGTCTAGTTTAATTTTTGGTTGTCAGATCAGACTTTGGCACAGATCTTGAAGCTTTTTGGTTCCAGTTCCTAACTTCACCACCCAACTACTTCAGATCTCGTTCGCTGCCTAAAATGCTCTTCTGGGGACTCTATTACTTATATTTTGTGGTACTTTTCTCCAGCTCCTCCCTTACCAAGGGAGTTTTACTCTCTCAAGTTAATTTTTAAACACAGTTTTATAATAATGTTGGATAGATGTGTTTCTAGTTAGTATGTATGTTTAGAAAATATTTATATATTTTTTTCTAGATCATAGTTAAGTGTGTGTTATTAAAGTGATTTAGGACTATTTACCTTAATATAGTTGTATTTATTGTATAATTAGTTAGTTGGATAAGCTTAGTCAGCCAGTAAGCAGTGAGTGCAAGTCTGTGTTACAGTGTGTGTTACCATTTTCTTTATGGATGAAGGTCAAGGATTTAAAAAGTACATGGAGTGTGGGCATAAGCTGCCGCCCAGGACCCTCCCTCCCTCTTTGGATGTTTCTTGTCAAGGCTGCTCTTCCTTCAGTGCTCGGGCTTTACAGACTTGAGAGGAAGTAATTGTCAAGAGACTCTGTCCTCCCAAGACCTAGTCTGTTGTCCCTACTTCTTTATCCACTCCATCTCCCAGAACCAAGGACAAGAAATCCAGGGAGAAACCAGATGAAGACAAGGGTAAAGAAAAACTTTAGGAGAAGGTGAAAGTAAAAGGGGACTCTGAGAAGTCTCCTGGATCCTTCCCTGTCTGCAGAATCTGAACCAAAGGCACAAAGGCTACTGGAGCCGACAGTCTCTTGGCAATATAGGTCTCCAACTTGGCCCTGGTTCTCACCAGAACCAGTCAGCCCCAGACCTCACTGTCCTATTCAGGAGAAGTATTACTCCAGACAGCTGCTGATGGCATCATCGTCTCTGTCTTTGAAACGTTTGACAGAATAGGATGTTGAAAGAATGATACATTTCTCAGGATGCAGATACAGCTTTGGGTTCATTTGGTACCATCTTCTGGGAACATACCCAGTGCTGGTTCACCTCCCCTCTCCTTTTTGCTCTTTTCTGATGTTTGCTCATTGGTGCCAGTAGTTTTTGGTCCAATTTACTCAGAGTACTTTGTCGGAGCTGATTAGTTCATGTAACTTCATGTTTGGATCCTGAAGAGTCTTGGAGCCGAAGCTTCGGTGTCAAGGCTCAGGAGAAGGTTTGACACTTGAAGTTGTTGAAGCGGTCTTCCCCTTGAGGCTTCAGTGCTACATATCCCAGTGCAGCGATCAGTCTCTGGGTTGAGACCCATCGGTTCCAGGTTCTCTGTTCTGTTCTCTATTCTGTCCAAGGTCAGGAGGGAACCTATGTAACTAGTGGCTTGTTCAGTCTTCAAGGCTTTCCAATGGGTATTGTCATCTGCACTGTCCAAACCCCAGCTTGGATCAGCTTCTGTTTCTCATCCTTTTGTCAGACAGAGACAGTTGGTCCCACAGGTTTCCCAGGTTTCCAGCCATGTTCGCTACCAGTCTGATTCTGAACCCTCCAATATTCCCCCTCAGATGTTTCCTAGAAAACAGACATGCAAACAGAAGCACATTGACTGTTCATCAGAATGTTAATTTTGACACAGATTTTAATAAGGGTTAAGGCTGTGCAAGATCCTCTTCTGAGGACGTCATATCTGGAGAGATTATGGAATTGATTAAACCAGTAGGAAGATGGTCCACATTTAGCACTTCTCCTGATTAGTCTGTGCTCCTGGAAGTATTTTGGGTTCAGACTCATCTTCTTCCTAGGTGGTACCACCCATTGATTTGATGGCTCAACAGGCATGGAAGGACCCTGATGTGGTGAAGCCTATCCCCAAGAAGCCAGACAAAATCCTGTGGTAGATGAGATGGTTGTAGTAGATGGGTGTTTCAGTGACCACAAAAAAGGAACTATCTAAAGAGATTTCCTTTGTCCATCTCTCTGAGAGTCTAGGGTGATGGAATGCTTGCAAAACCGACTTGTATGTCGGTGATCTTTGCTCTCAGGGTGCTGAATTGTCTAGCTCATGTCACCAGATTTCTGAGAGATTTGATGAAGGAAATGTCCTTGTCTCTCCTAGGAGTTTTTCTAGCAGATGTCCACCCTTCAGGCTTCATCAAATGTAGCCATTTGACTGCTATTGAATGCAGCTAATGGTACAGCTCGTGCTGCAGGCACCATTATTGCCATTTGCCAGCATCCCTGGATATGCCTCTGCAACTTTTGCAGAATGTTTCAGCACATCCTTCATTAATGCCCCTTTTGATGGGTCCGCTCTCTACAGACCCAAAGTTAAACACCAGGAGTCAGCAAGATGTTAAGACTCTCTCTGTGCAGTAGGCATCCACTTCTCCATGCCCCAGCGATCCTGCTCTGGAAATTAGCGAGCTGGAAATGGGATGTGGTTCAAGAAGTCAGGAGTCCTGAAGTTGAGCCCCTTATGGCAGAGGCGGCAATAATAATAATAATAATAATAATAATAATAATAATAATAATAATAATAATAATAATCACATCTTTGCACTTAAAAACTCTGGGAAAACGTAGCCAGATTCATGGGTGCTAAACATTACCTCCAGAGGTTATTCTATACCATTTTCTCTTTCCCCTGTCAAAAGGAAAAGAATTCCCGATGTCCCACCCAAACAGTGGGAACTTGCAGCATCAGAGACTTCTAAGTTGCTAAAGAAGTCATCCAACCATTTGCTGCAGACCAGATAGAATCCAGTCTACTTGCAGTTTTTTTCAGTAACAAAAAAAAAAAAAACAGATAATCTCGGGCCCATTTTAGACCCAAATCATTTGATTCAACGTATCAAGCAAACAAAATTGCAAATGGTCACGTTACAGAACATCTTGCCTCTACAGAGACTGGATGATTGGATGTGCTTGATAGACCATTAAGATGCATATTATCATGTGAAGATAGAAAAGTGTTCATGGAGATTTCTCCATTTCTGTCTGGAAGTCAACCAGTATCCGTTTAGAGCACTGTCCTTTGTACTCTCCACAGCCTCCCTGGATGTTCACCAAAGTAATGATAATGGTAGCAGTGCATTTGTGCCTACTAGGGATCTGTGTTTTCCCATATCATGATGATTTGTCTCCTCGCAGCTACAACTAGCAGTCTCTTATTGCACTACTGAGACCTGTTTTTCTGACTGTTGCAGAAACTAGGTATCTCTGTCAATATCTCCATGAGCCGGTTTATCCTTTCCAACGGATAGAATTTTATTGTATGCCACTTGGACACAACCTTACAAACTGCTCACCTTCATCTCACTTCTCCTCAATTTCTTCATCTCCCCGTTCTCTAGCAAAGTCGGTGCTTTTGACTGTTGGGTCTTAACTGTGTCCACAATCCTCATGTTCTCTCTTGCCAAATACTTTGAGGGTCCTCCATTGGACATAAGTGGTACAGTGGTCTGAGTCTATCCACTCCATGCCAAAATGAATTTAACTTGGATCTGTAGACTGTATATATTTTGCTGGATAATGCCCTCTTCCATTGTAAATGGACAACCATTCCAAGCAAGTTCTGCAGTGGCTGTTTTGATAACAGACTCTTCCCTTCTAAGGTGGGAGTGCATTTCGAAGGGAAGAAGATTGTCACATGGTCACAAACAGAGGTGTCACACAGATCAGTCTTCATGTCACTGTTCTGGAGATGAGGGCTGTCCTCCTAGAGTTGTAGGCCTTTCAGGACAGTCTCACCAGAGGTGTGAATCAAGTACAGACCAACATGTTGGTAGTTGGGTACATCAACAAACTGGGAGAAACTAGTTCTTGGCCCGTATGCCATGACGCTAAGCAAGTCTGACAATGGGCAATGTCTTCATCACTGTTGTTTATGCAATGCATAGACTACTGATGTCCAATGTTCTAGCAGGCAAATTGAGCAGATATATCCTAATGCCTCACAAGTGGTCCTTCAGTCCAACAGTAACAAACTTGATTTTCAGTCACTGGGGCCAGCCTTGCTGATCTTTTTGCATCTCATCTGAATCACGAGTGCAGCAGTTACTCTGCTGTGATCCCTCCATAAGGACAATCCCTGCAGGATGCTGTGCTCCACGGATGGGCCCGGGTCTCCATTATGCCTTTTCCCCATTGCCTGTAATGAACAAATTTTATACAGAAAGCAAGAATGTGCAAGACTGGGGTAATCCTCATTGCCCATTTCCTACCTCTGCAGATATGGTTTCAATTCTTGTGGCCTCTACTAGTACATCCTCCTTGGAAACTGGATCAGTCTCTAGCTGTCTTGTCTTACCCATCCAGACTAATTCTCTTAAATCAGAAAACCTTAAAATTAACCTCTTGGTTCATGCAATTCTAACAGTAGCCAGAAATGCCAGGCTTTCCTCCTTTGTTTGTTCACAGCCTCTCAAAAACATGCCACCACCAAGGTGTACCACAGCAAATGGAAAAGATTTTCTATTTAGGCATCATCCAAAGGTCTAGACCCCTTTTCAGCACCCATTCCCTTCATTTTAGAGTTTTTATCAGAATTTTTTTCCCAATAGATATAGCTACTCAACTGTCAAGGTAGAGGTGGCAGCCATCTCTAGTTTTCACATAGGTAGCAGAATTCTTTTGCCTCATTGAAGATTTCCAAAGCCTTTTTAGAGACTTTCCTACTTCGGTCCCCCAGTTGGAGATCCTACTCCTCGATACATTATCATGTTGCAACATTGTCCCAGCTGTCTTTTTGAGCTAGCAGCTTCAGTGGATTTGAAGTTGCTGTCATGGGAAAACCATTTTCTTCCTGGTAGCTGTCATTTCAGCTAATTAATCAGAGATGCAAGCACTTTCCTGCAGACCTCCTTGCTTGTTTTTTCATAAGTATGGTGTTTTACTGAGAACTAACGCTTCTTTCCTACCTAAGGTGGCATCCAAGGTAATCTAAATCAGCCTATATATCTACTAGTCTTTTTTTTTCGCATCCTTCTTTTGCTGGATGTCTGTTGCCAACTTAGACTTAGTTCTGTGAAGACAGGACCTTTCAAGAAGTCTGATCAACTTTTTGCGGCATTCTCCAGACAAAAATTGGGCAAAACTGTCACCTGTCTGAATGGTTATCGGATTGTATTTTTGTGTACAGTAAAATGGGTTTATTCTTGCAGTCTAAGCCTAAAGGTCATTCCACAAGGGCTGTGACCACATCTACAGCCTTTTCTAGCAAACTTCCTATTGATATCTATGCATCCACTACTTCAACAATTTCTACATTTGTGTTTCATTAAAAATTGTATGAACAATCAAGATCTCATTCATCCTCTGGCTTCACCTTTCTTAGGAATGTCCTGCCTTCATGGAAAAAAAAGAGAAGGTCCATGCTTGAAACACATGAAAAGGCTACTATCATCAATGTTACCCAGCAGCCTCAGTACCTCGCCGTGATCGTATAGTCGTTAGTACTCTGTGTTGTGGCCACAGCAACCTCTGTTCGAATCCGAGTCACGGCATTGTCGTCTGACAATGGCACGGCAAGAGGCCCTCTCTTTTGTTGGATTTTTGGGCTTGTCATTAATTTATCAGAGACGTTTATTGAGCAGGTTTCTTTTAGAAACTATTTTGATTTTAAAACTCCATTTATTATGTATATATCTGAGGAAAATGTACCTGTAAATATTTTCCTATGTTCTTCGTGTTTCACTGTTGCAGTCATTACATTTGGGTAATCCTGCTGGCAGGTTGCCCCCAGTCGGCCTGAATTCCAAAGTCTTGGGTCCTGCGTCAGTTGCTGTCGCCCCTTCCCTGACGTCAGGTCGTCAGCGGTATAAAAGATACAGCTGACGCCATTTTCTTCAGTCTTTCTTGCCGCGCAGTGCCCGAAGCAGAAGCAGTTCGCAAGTGCCAGTCGGCCGACTCCTGAGATTTTCATGTTCGAGTTTCAGATCCGAAGTCTTCATTAAAAGCTAAGTACCCCGTTGGGGAAACTTTTTTCTTGCTCTCAGACCGATGTCAGAAAAAGTTAATAATTTGTATTTCTTGTGGGAAGCAAATACCTCATAAGGACTTTCATTCTTACTGTATTCCTTGCCTAGGCCCTGACCACGACGTTTCAAGTTGTCGGTTTTGTGCTATATTTAACCAACGCACTATTAAGTCGGTACGATTTAGCACTAAGCTATTTTGGTCGCAGATTTAATTATACAATGTCGTCGGATAGCCATCCAACTACCAGAGTTCACAAAAAGCGCAAAGAAAAAGGCAACAGAGGTCCAAAACTGATGACGAAGCTTCTCCTAAGCCAGTCGCCTGTTCACAGTGAGGTGCTTTCGCAGCCCCTGATGCCCGCTACTTTAGAGTCGCAGGCCGCTACCGACTCCCACGTGAAGTCAGTCATGCCATTGGAAACTCAAGGTATTAGAGCCTCGGAGACTATTCCCTCACTTGGGTCTGGACCCGCTGAGCAGGCATCGGCTTCTTAGGGTGTTTTCAGACCTAAACAATTATACATTAAACTGACTACAGCTTCAAAGGCAAAGACTAAAGTACCTTTAAAAGCAAAGAAACAAGTTCACCAGCCACATGGGCAGGCCTCCATGCCCAAAAAACAGATGCTCAAAATGGCCGAAGACTTAATTACCTTGATCAGGGGTTCCCAAACCCCCTCCTGATAAGAGGCCTAGGCAAGAGACAGACTATGAATCTTCAGATCAGGTTTCCTTTTCCTCAGATTCCTCTTCTGATCAGGAATATTCTCTTCCCCCCCCATGAGGATTCTGATGCTGAAGAGTCTATTCCTTCAGCTTCTCCTCCTGAGGACTCTATTCGTTTGGGGAAACCTTGCATACCATGAGGGAGCATTTCCACTGGGAGAGCCAAGATTTTTTCAGAATCTAAGAAGAGGCTCAGGGACTTTCTTCTACTACCTCAACACAGGTCTCTAGCTATTCCACCTGTGTTAGACTTTGTAGATTATGTTTTTCAGAGTCTTGTCTGACCACTGACTCCTTACCTCCAGCTCCTGTTAAGCCTGACAGATACTACAGGGTTCCTGACTGTCATAAATTCCTTTTCAAAAACCCTGCTGCAGACCCAAAAACTATTTCTCAGGGTCCCAAAGTGGTTAAGGCTTCCACTGCAAAAAACTTTACCCCCTCTGACAGAGATTCTAGGGCACTGGGTAGATGGGGAAAAAAGATTTACACATCTGCTACATTGGCTATAAGGGCCTTAAACTGCCAGTTTCATATGCTCAAATATCAGCAATATGTCATGACGCTGCTTAAACGGACAATGTTGGCAAATTCTGAATGTGCAGAAAAAAAAAAGAAATGCAGGATTTATTGCATGCAGCTGAACAAGTTGGAAAGTATACTTTGTAATATGGTTTTGATTCTCTGGAGGCCTCCTGCAGGGCCACTGTTACGGGTTCTGTAATTAGGAGGCATGCTTGGTTAAAGGAACAAAATCTGCCTGATCGTGTCAAAGCTAAATTATTAGATGCACCATTACTGCATGACACCTTGTTTGGTGTTAAGGCAGAAGAGGTGTTAAAGAAAATGGAGGACAAAGCTAAATCTATGCAAATGGTCAAAGATTTTTTACAAGTACAGCCACCTAGGTTTAGCAGAAACTGGCCTACAAAGAATTGGTTCTTTCCAGTGTCAGACAGACCACAAAGGGGCAGATCCAGACGCCCTAGAGGCAGATCCCAGCTGCAAGGTTCGTACAGGTCTAAGCAATGGGGTGCTTCTACCTCCAAAAGTGGAGAAGACAAATCACAGCAATACAGGAAACAGTCCCAATGACTTCCCCCTGCCTGCACCAAGCACTTATCAACTGGCAGCACCCTTAAGGGGAAAAATAGCACTTTTTTCTCAAAATTGGCACATTATAACCCAGGACAAATGGGTTCTAGACATAGTGTCACAAGGCTGCAAGTTTCACTTCCATACCCTGCCAAGGGCAAACGGTTGGCCAGACCTACTAAAAAATCAATGGGCAGAGGCTCAAAAACAAGTCTCATTCCTCATGGACATGGGGGCTGTTCAACAAGTGCCACAGCAAGAGCAGGGACAAGGATTTTTACTCGACTGTTCTTGGTACCCAGAAAGGACAAAGCATGGAGACCAATACTGGACCTATCTATTCTAAACACTTTTCTGGATATACTAAATTCAAGATGTTGACCTTGCAGCAGCTTCTGCCCATGCTGGGCAGAAAGGCTTGGCTTGTCACTTTTTAGACCTAAACGAGGCTTACCTGCATGTCCCAATCAGACAATCATGCAGAAGATACCTCAGATTTCAAGGCTGGTTCAAAGCATTACCAATTCTCTGCACTGCCCTTTGGCTTATCTACTGCGCCCAGGGTCTTCACAAAGTGCCTGGCACCAGTAATTGCTTTGTGCAGACAAAGAGGAATACAAATATATCCTTACTTGGACGACTGCCTTATTCAAGCAGAGAACAAGGGCATTCTACTACAGCATCTGGCATTTGTGAAAAGGCTTTTAACATGCCTAGGGTACACAGTCAACGAAAAGAAATCAAAACTAGTACCCTCTCAAGAGAGAATATTCCTGAGTGCAAGCTTAAATGCAACTGCCCAGATGGCTTATCTCACGCCAGACAAATAAAGGCAACTGACTACCTATTTCAAGGAAATGGCAACAAAGGCCCAGTTATCTGCAAGAAAAATTCTGCAGGCTTTGGGCTTCATGGCATCCTGCATCCTACTGATTCCATATGCAAGACTGCATATGAGGAAATGACTGCATATGAGGAAACTTCAATGGTACAACATTACCACAGCCTGGAAACAATGTTTACTCTCATTCCCTGCCTGCAGCAGGAGTTTCGATGGTGGGCAAAGGCTTGTCACCAGAACAAGGGAAAGCCATTCTCACTACCCCCAGCCAGGCAGAACCTAACAACGGATGCATCAGATTATGCCTGGGGGGCCCACATGGCAGGAAAAGGCATTCAGGGACCTGGTCCACAAATCAAATGCATCTACATGTCAATCAAAAAGAGATGCTAGCTGTTCAAAATGCCCTGACAGCCTTCAATGACCTAGTTCATCCGGGACAACTACTGATAAAGACGGACAATACCATGGTTATGTGGTACATAAACAAGCAGGGGGGCATGCATTCTTACCCCCTTTGCAGACTAGCCATGGCTTTATGGGACACAGCATTGACTTATCAAGTTCATCTGCAGGCACAATTCCTGCCAGGAAAGGACAATACTCCGGCAGACGAACTAAGCAGAAACCTCATAGATCCCCACGAGTGGCACCTGGATCCACAAGTCTTCAGCATGATAACAAAGAAATGGGGACACCGGACATAGATCTATTTCCACGTGAAAGAAAACAAAAGCTGGATAAACGCCTGGTATACACCTCAAGCGAAAAAAAAGAAAAGACCAATGGTTGGACCACAGCTGAAGATAAAAATGGAATAATCCACGTCAGGAAATAAATCACTTGCAGCTTCACAGTAGTGCCCTTTATAAAACCAAAAGTTGTAACCAAAAGTTGTAACTGAGATGTAGTAGTCAAGGTAGGAAACGGTTCACTTGCAGTTTCACACCACTTTATTAAACAAGAGTAAGCGCTTTCGCGATCTAAGTCAGCTGATCGCTTCTTCAGACTCATAAAAACAGTTAAAACATTGGTATTTTAAAATATGGTTCAACCAATGAAAACACATATGGAACTATGACCTAGACTAATTAAAATTGCATACATCAGTACATTAATTTGCCTTATATTCTGCATAAGATGAAATAAAATATACATATAACAGACACATTTTATGTAATAATCCATATTACTTAATGTTTTAGTGGTCTGGATTTTAAAAAAGGTTTCAAGGAAACAGCATTGTTCAATCCAGGAGACCTATCTGCCTGAAGTAGTAAAATCCATCTTTGTTCGGCTTCCTCTACCTTATTCCTTATATCACCTCCCCTCTTACTTTTATTTATTATTTCTAAAACCATGAAATTAAAAATATGTTTCCTATCTTCTTCTTCCACATGTTTTGCTAAAGCACTTGTCTTTTTTATTTCTTATATCTCTAAGGTGTTCAAGGATACGTTCCTTTAGACACCTATTGGTTTTGCCTATATAAAAGGCAAGACAGACAGTGCAGAAGCTGAAATAAACCAACTTGTGTGTTCTGCAGTCAGCATAAAAATCTATATCAATTATAAATCCTAGTGTAGGATGTTTATATGTAGATTTATTATATAAATAGTCACATGCTGTACAATTTCTGCAAGGAAAAGTCCCCTGCCTATCAGACAGGATCATTCTTTCATTGTTTCTGGATTTGTAATATAGTTGCCTTTTTAAGGACCTCTTATTTCTAAAAGAAAAGCTGGGTCTATCTTCTAACAATTCTCTCAAGTCAGGATCCGACAATAAAACATTCCAGTTCTTCTCAAAAATATTACAGAACCTTCTGATGTCACTTGAATAAGTTATAGGGAGTCTAACTTTAAAATCATGACCTTCCCTGCTTTTAACATCTTCTATAGTATTTGAGAAGAGCGGTTTACATCTCCCATCCCTATTTTCAATGGTATATTTAGAGCTTTCATTGATGTCTTTCTTACTATAGCCTCTGTTTAAGAAGTCTTTCTCTAATATAGTCATTGTCTTCACAAAGCCTTCATCTGTATTATGTAAGCGGCTTATTCTCATATATTGTCCTTTCACTACATTTTTGTGTACAAATGTTGGATGCATACTAGTCTTATGTAAGATACTATTTCTCCATGTAGATTTTCTATACATCCCTGTTGTAAGTTCATCTAACGCTGTCTTCTTAACCAAAACATCTAGGATCTCAATAGAGTCCCTGGAATGTTGACTAGTGAATCTTAAAAATTCAGTGGTGCTATGTAAGTACTCCCACCATCTCTTGCAACTCTTCACTAGTACCATCCCATAACAGGAAGACATCATCTACAAAACGTATATACCATACAATTTTGCCAGCATATTTATTGCTAGCACTTAATACATGATCTTTTTCCCATGCAGTCAATGCTAAGTTGGCGTAGCTGTTGGCACAAGCCATGCCCATTGCTACACCAACTTTCTGCAGATAAAACTTGTCATTGAATGTAAAGACATTATTTTCTAGGACAATATCGAGCAACTCACATATCAAATTAATCTTAGTGCTTTGAAAAACTTGTTTCAAGGTCAGAATATCACGTATTTTCTCAATACCCCATTTATTCGGTATCACTGTGAACAGTGAAGTGACATCCATTGTCACAAACATATAATTTCTATTAATATTCCTGGTCTTATTATATAACAGTCGCAGAAATGCCTTTGTATCCCTTAGTATAGTCTCACATGATTTTAGGACTATTTGTAAATTTTGTTCAATATAAATTGTGATGGCTTCTGTGGCCCATCCTTTACTGGATACAATAGGTCTCATAGGGGGCTGTGTGATGTCTTTGTGAATTTTAGGTAGACCATAAATAATGGGTATAGTTGGAGTTTTTTGTTGGTTCTTGCTCCTGTGAGAACAGTGATGTCAGCACAGAGAGAGTATGTATAGAACCTCCCACATTTGAAAATGGTGGAATGGCAAAATAAACTTTCCAAATGGCTTGCACTAACAGAAGGATGGATTCCAGTGTTAATTCTGATTCAGTAGCTTTTTTGGAGCAAAAGGAAGCTACACAAACCTTAATCCTTCCATTTGTGTTAAAGAAGGCGCTGCCAATAAGGGACAGGTCGAGCAGCAGGAATCAAAGAGGGAGAACGCGATTACAGCAGAGAGAACGAGTGACTCCTGCATATATGAACACCAGGAGCAAGAACCAACAAAAAACTTGGTAATTAATATATCTAGCTTTTCTTTAACTGATGCAGAAGCCTCGTTGTTAAATAGAGGCCTGAACTTTATTCCAGCACAGAAAACTCCTGGAAATTGGAAATTCTCCAAGTGCAACTAACACTAGGTAAGACTGCAATCCAAATTGTAGCTTGCTACAGATCCCCCACCATACCCCAAGATTCTCACTACACCTTTCTAAACATACTGGAAAATATTAAGATAGAACCAAACACCCTAATACTGGGTGATTTTTAACTACCCTGCCATTAACTGGGAAAACTACTCGTGTCCCAACACCTTTGCGCAACGGTTCTTGGAATTCATAAATTCCAATGCCCTGGATCAACTAATCCATAGTCCCACCAGGGGCTCCAATATTCTAGACCTGGTCATTACCAACATGGGAAATCAATGCTCCATACCTATGGTCACCCCCTCGTTAGTCAGGTCTGACCATAAGCTAATCACCCTTAACATCCACATCCCACCCCCACCCCCCAGTAAAGAAACCACCATAAAAACTTCTCCAAAGCCAACTTCATGCTACTCAAGTCAGAAGTGACAAACTTCATAACACCCATTCAGACGGAACTGAAAGTTCAACTGCTGAATCCTACACTAAGGCACTGTCTGAGCACATCCACTCATACATGGATTGTGCCATCCCAAATAGAACCAAAATGCTCTCATCCAAAAAGGAAGCCAATCTGGTGGTCCCCTGCCATAAACAAACTTTACAACAAAAGGAAGAAACTTTTGCAGAAAAGAGGAAAATCCCAGGATGCAAAACTCCCTTACTAGCCTCAGTAAGAAACTGAGATGCCTCATAAAATCCTCCAAAGCTGGTTATGAAAATAAAATTGCCAAAGATTCCAAAGACAACCACAAAGCATTCTATAACTATGTCAAGAATCTAAATGGCAATGCTCAGATCTGCTCTGAGCTAAAACAGAATGGCATTAAATATACTGATCCAAAGGATATTTCCAATATCCTGGCAGATCGATTCAGTGCCAACTTCACCCCCCTCTCACCCCCTAAATGGCCCATCTCAATACCCGAAGATTGCCAAATTCCAGTAATAACGGCCACACAGGTACAAAACGCACTCTCTAAAGCCAAGAATACAGCATCCATGGGACCAGATGACATCCCAGGCTGTGTACTACATGAACTACAATATGAACTGGCACCTCACCTAAGTGTCATGTTTAATCATAGCCTCACCTCAGGTTTCGTGCCCACTGAGTGGCAGAGCTACAGTTATCCCAATCCACAAGGGGGGATCCACCTTGGATCCTGGAAACTACCGTCCCATCAGTCTGACAAGCCTTATCTGCAAGGCCATGGAGCGTATTATCATGGAACTTATAAACAAAGACATTGGCAACCTTCAAACACTGGACCCCACCCAGTTTGGGTTTGTGAAGGGCCGATCCTGTTTCCTGAACCTGATTGACTTCTTTGAATCAGTCTCCAGAGCCATGGACAAGGGTAAGGTGGTCCACACAGCCTATCTAGACCTTGCCAAGGCCTTTGATACCATCCCCCACTCTGGAATCATAGATAAACTTACTAAGTTGGGCATTAATCCCTATGTCACCCAATGGGTTGCTAAATGGCTTACTGATAGAACCCACACTGTAAAAGTAGCCGACTCCAAATCCAGCTCCAGACAAGTGACAAGTGGAGTACCTCAGGGTTCAGTCTTGGGGCCGCTCTTGTTTGGCATCTACTTCTCTGAAGTACAGGTCAATACTAAGGGACTCTGGCTAACAAAGTTTGCAGATGACTGCAAACTGGGAGCCATTATTGAATCCCCAAATGATGTGGATACTCTACAAAAGGGCCTTACAGAAACAGATACTTAGTGCCAGAGCCATGGGCTCAAGCTCAATGCCAAGAAATGTATTGTTATCCCCTTTGGGAAAAAACATGTATCCATGAATTACCATATAGGTGGCAGTACACTAAACACAGAAAGTGTGATGAGAGACTTAGGGACACAAGTGGACAGTGGTCTCACCTTCGATAACCACATCGCCACAACAGTCAGGAAATCCTTCTATGTGGAACACCTCATCATGAAGGGCTTTTCATCCAGAAAAAAGGAGGTCATTGTCCCACTGTACTCATCCCTCATTAGACCCATTATAGAATACAACGCCCCATTTGGTATGTACCTCTCAAGACATCTGCAACAACTGGAAAGGCCTCAGAAATACCTCACTAAAAGAATCACAGGCCTAAAGCAGATGCCCTATGCTGACCTTAAAAACTCCAGCTATACTCTGTCATATCGTCTACTCAGAGGCGATCTCTGCTTAACATACAAGGCCATGTCAAACCCAGAGCTGTTGGACATGCTACACTTAAAGAAATCCCAATCCCTCAGAGCTACACGCTCCAGGGATCTAAACCTTGTCATCACAATAAACAAAACATGCTGGAGGGATAGGTTCCTGACCCAGAGACTCCCCAGACTCTGGAATAGATTGCCCATACATGTCAAGCAGAGTGCCTCTTTGGACCTCTTCAAGAGGAACCTTGACGATTGCATGGGAGAAAGGAAATTCACCCCAGGGATCACGTCAGTCGCCCTGCTAGACAGGGGTCCAGGAAAGTAAATAATGTGGGAAGAAATAGCCAGGGAATTATGGCTAGGCTTGTATAGGTCCTAGGGCTGATAGCCTAGTGCCAACCTATGAACCTATGAAAACAGTATTAACTGATTTATTAAAAGAGCTGAAGTCATTTTCTCGTAACCTAACACTTAAAACCATGTTTAAAAGAAATGTATTTGATAGTATGTTTAAACAACCTAGTGCCTTTGTACCCAAGATACATCCCACAGTTGAAACTTTCACTAATGTGTGTGAACATGAAATTAGAGAGATGCATGCTAAAAATCTTCCACCTAGATTTTATAACTTGAGTAAATCAGAAACTGAAGCACTGTCAGAACTAAAGGATTCTCACAGCATTGAAATTAGGCCTGCTGACAAGGGGGGCAGTGTAGTAGTAATGGATAAGGTTTTTTATTACAAGAAAATGATGGAACTTTTGAATGATACAGATACTTATGTTGAACTAAATGAGAGACAAGTACAAGGTATAATTGACAGGATATCTGTATATATTTTGACTTATTGATTACTAATTATGTATCAGAGGAATTGTTTGACTACTTTCAGATAGAACATCCAACTATACCCATTATTTATGGTCTACCTAAAATTCACAAAGACATCACACAGCCCCCTATGAGACCTATTGTATCCAGTAATGGATGAGCCACAGAAGCCATCTCAATTTATATTGAACAAAATTTACAAATAGTCCTAAAATCATGTGAGACTATACTAAGGGATACAAAGGCATTTCTGCGACTGTTATATAATAAGACCAGGAATATTAATAGAAATTATATGTTTGTGACAATGGATGTCACTTCACTGTTCACAGTGATACCGAATAAATGGGGTATTGAGAAAATACGTGATATTCTGACCTTGAAACAAGTTTTTCAAAGCACTAAGATTAATTTGATATGTGAGTTGCTCGATATTGTCCTAGAAAATAATGTCTTTATATTCAATGACAAGTTTTATCTGCAGAAAGTTGGTGTAGCAATGGGCACGGCTTGTGCCAACAACTACGCCAACTTAGCATTGGCTGCATGGGAAAAAGATCATGTATTAAGTGCTAGCAATAAATATACTGGCAAAATTGTATGGTATATACGTTTTGTAGATGACGTCTTCCTGTTATGGGATGGTACTAGTGAAGAGTTGCAAGAGATGGTGGAGTACTTACATAGCACCACTGAATTTTTAAGATTCACTAGTCAACATTCCAGGGACTCTATTGAGTTCCTAGATGTTTTGGTTAAGAAGACGGCGTTAGACGAACTTACAACAGGGATGTATAGAAAATCTACATGGAGAAATAGTATCTTACATAAGACTAGTATGCATCCAACATTTGTACACAAAAATGTAGTGAAAGGACAATATATGAGAATAAGCCGCTTACATAATACAGATGAAGGCTTTGTGAAGACAATGACTATATTAGAGAAAGACTTCTTAAACAGAGGTTATAGTAAGAAAGACATCAATGCAAGCTCTAAATATACCATTGAAAATAGGGATCCGCTCTTCTCAAATACTATAGAAGATGTTAAAAGCAAGGAAGTTCATGATTTTAAAGTTAGATTCCCTATAACTTATTCAAGTGACATCAGAAGGTTCTGTAATATTTTTAAGAAGAACTGGAATGTTTTATTGTCGGATCCTGACTTGAGAGAATTGTTAGAAGATAGACCCAGCTTTTCTTTTAGAAATAAGAGGTCCTTAAAAAGGCAACTATGTTACAAATCCAGAAACAATGAAAGAATGATCCTGTCTGATAGGCAGGGGACTTTTCCTTGCAGAAATTGTACAGCATGTGACTATTTATATAATAAATCTACATATAAACATCCTACACTAGGATTTATAATTGATATAGATTTTTATGCTGACTGCAGAACACAAAATTTGGTTTATTTCAGCTTCTGCACTGTCTGTCATGCCTTTTATATAGGCAAAACCAATAGGTGTCTAAAGGAAGGTATCCTTGAATACCTTAGAGATATAAGAAATAAAAGACACAAGTGCTTTAGCAAAACATGTGGAAGAAGCAGATAGGAAACATATTTTTAATTTCATGGTTTTAGAAATAATAAATAAAAGTAAGAGGGGAGGTGATATAAGGAATAAGGTAGAGGAAGCCGAACAAAGATGGATTTTACTACTTCAGGCAGATAGGTCTCCTGGATTGAACAATGCTGTTTCCTTGAAACCTTTTTTAAAATCCAGACCACTAAAACATTAAGTAATATGGATTATTACATAAAATGTATCTGTTATATGTATATTTTATTTCATCTTATGCAGAATATAAGGCAAATTAATGTACTGATGTATGCAATTTTAATTAGTCTATGTCATAGTTCCATATGTGTTTTCATTGGTTGAACCATATTTTAAATACCAATGTTTTAACTGTTTTTATGAGTCTGAAGAAGCAATCAGCTGACTTAGATCGCGAAAGCGCTTACTCTTTTTTAATAAAGTGGTGTGAAACTGCAAGTGGACCGTTTCCTACCTTGACTACTACATCTCAGTTACAACTTTTGGTTACAACTTTTGGTTTTATAAAGGGCACTACTGTGAAGCTGCAAGTGATTTATTTCCTGACGTGGATTATTCAATTTTTATCTTCAGCTGTGGTCCAACCATTGGTCTTTTCTTTTTTTATATAGATCTGTTTGCCTCCCCTCACAACTATCAACTAAAAAGATTCTGCACAAGGACTTCTCAGACAAGCATGGAAAGTGGACGCCTTATCTTTCAACTGGAAAAACCTATCAGTATATGCCTTTCCTCCACTGCCACTCCTCCCCAAGGTACTCCTAAAGGTGAGACAGGAGAAACCAAAAATGATTCTGATTGCCCCAGACTGGCCCCGCCAGTACTGGTATCCGATCTTAAGTGCCCAGCCTGGACCTTGCTTCAAATACCTCCTCTACTGTCCCAGCAAAACAATCAGATTCTGCACAGCCAATTCAGGACTCTAAATCTGGCAGCATGGCAGATAATGTAGCCATACAAAGCACAGCTCTCAGTAAAGCTGTGACGGAATTCATTTTGGAAGCCAGAAGGCCTAGTACTAGAAAATCCTATGCTGGAAAATGGAAGAGATTTTGTGCTTGGAACCAAACTCAAGGAACTGACACAGCTGTACCAAATATTCCTTAGATTTTGCAATACTTAACTGAGATGCTGGACAAAGGCCTATCTTTTTCATCAATTAAAATTCATGCCTCTGCCACGCCACCACTCTTTTCTCATCCTTTATTAAGGCAGTACCTCAAAGGAGCCAAAAATGTAAGGCCTCCAAGGAGATCACCAATACCTGCACGGGATCTCAATTATGTCTTGGAAAAACTCACCCCTACCTCCATTTGAGCCAGCTGCTACTGCGGTTATAAAGTTTTTATCTTTGAAAACAGCTCTGCTCCTAGCAATAACGTTTGCAAGATGAGTGTCAGAGCTACAGGCTGTCATGGCTGTGGAACCTTTTATCATTTTTTATCCAGACAGGGTGTCTCTGAGGACAAACCCTACATTTATGCCTAAGGTGGTGTCCAGTATAGCCCTTAACCAAGCTATTAATTTGCCAACTTTTTATCCAAATCAACAGAACAAGGGGGAGAAAATTCTGCATTTTTTGGACATACACAGACAACTTAGATTCTATTTGGACAAAACCAAAGTTTTCAGAAAGACAGAACAATTACTAGTGGCATATGCTGTAAGATCACAAGGAAAGGCTATCTCCAAGCAGACTATTTCAAAGTGGATAGGTTACCGCATTCGTTTCTGCTACTCTCAGCATGGCAAGCCAGTGCTTAAGGGCATTAGGCCACATTCAACCAGAGCTGCAGCCACTTCTGCAGCCTTTCTCAGGGGAGTACCAAAGACATTTTAGAGGCTGCTACTTGGAGTTCAGTGCACACCTTTACAAAGCATTACAGTCTGCCACTTTACTGTAAATCCAGAGCAGGCTTTGCCACTGCAGTCCTGCAGGGCCTCATAGCCACTCCTAATGTTGTTTAGCTCCAGCCCCCAACCATAGCTTTGGGACTCTACCCAAATGTAATGACTGCAACAGTGAAGCACGAAGAACATAGTACAGTTGTGTACACTTACCATAAATGTAGATGTTCGAGTGTATTCACTGTTGCAGTCCAGGTTACCCACCCGCCATCCCCCTTATTTCTGCTGGAACTTATCTTTACTTCTCTGATCTATACAACCTCTGTGGTGTATTTGCTTGTAGATGAAGGTAAAGTTTATTTTGGTGTATGTATGTTTTATATATATATCTAGCCTACCCTTTTGGGGGCACCTGACATCTGGGGCAAGAAAAACTGAAGAAAATGATGTCGGCTGCATCTTTTATACCCCTGACGACGACCTGACGTCAAGGAAGGGGCAATAGCAACCGACGCAGGACCCAAGACTTTGGAATTCAGGCCAACTGGGAGCAACCTGCCAGCAGAATTACCCAAATGTAATGACTGCAACAGTGAATACACTCTAACATCTACATTTATGGTAAGTGTACACAACTGTACCTTTTTGTTTTTATATATTTTATTTTCATTGCTAAATGGGGTAGAGCACTCCTCCAACTGGGCCACTTTTAGGTTCAGCCCGGAGACGGCAGACCTATGTGCACACCTTTCGATTCCTTTGTTTAAGAATTTTAAACCAAAAAATAATCGAGAGGCTAAAAGATCAAGATAGTCATTTTAAGTTGCTTTTAGTCACTTGAAAAATTAATAGAACCGCAGGATCTGAAGTAGGCTCTTCATTTGTCAGCAACCTTTGGGATACGGATCCGATCTCGGATCCGAGCCGGCAACTTCTACCACAGCATAGATCCGAGCTCCTAGCTCCTCCCTTTACTCATAATCCCCTGCCAACCCTGACTGACCTCAGATCTAGTTTGCCGCACTTCAAGCTACAAGCTGGATTTTCGAGCTCCTGCTATTTTGTGCATTTGTGAGAAAAGAATTTTCTATTTTATTCCTCTTTTTCTTAGTGTGAGTGAGAGCGATTGTTTAGGAACCCCATAGCCCTTTTATCTCTCTCAATTTAATTAAATTTCATTTAATTTGTGGTTATTTTTCCTCCTCCCTGCCCTCGCTGGTCGTAGTGTGTGTTTGTGGTGTGTGTAGGTGCCTAGTGAGTGTGTTTCTGTGCTACTATGTTGGAGGCCCCTAAAGCCATCTTTTCAAAGTGCACCGCGTGTGGCCATAAGCTTTCACTGGTGGATGGCCACACCCGGTGTGTTAGGTGCCTTGGGGTTGAACACCTCTCCTCGAGATGCGCGATTTGTGCGGTGTTCAACCCCAGGGCACTTAAGGACCGGAGGTCGAAGCTGATTCTGACGGGCCTTTTGCCCCCGGATTCGGCTCCGGCCTCCGGTGCTTCTGTGGCCGCTACCCAGCCCTCAGTGGTAGCCACCCCTGCCTCCCTCCTTCTGGTCGGGACTCAACCTCCCGCCTCGGCTCTGGAGGAGAGGGAGGCCGGGAAAGCCCAATGGAGAGAGAAGCACCATAAGCGGCGGGCCGAGGACTCTTCCTCGGCCCCACCCGCCAAACAAGCTTCTCCCTCCAGAGCTTCTGGATCGCCTCCTCCTCGGCTCCGGTACCCTTGATTATCACCGGGACCCGGTCCCTGTCGAGGTCATCGAGGTGGCACTCTAGGTCTGCCTCGGTGGCCTCCTCGAGGTCCACTTTTAGCATGTCAGATGCAGACATGGACCGGATGATGAGGAGGTTCATCCAGGCCCAGCTGCAGATGGGAGTGCTCTTGCCTCCCCCCGACCCCATTTTTTGCTCCAATCGCTCCTTCTCCGACCCGCTTTCCAGGTTCGGAGCGTTCGGAGCCGAGCCGTGTTGGATCCGGGGGTGGTTCGGAGCAGACAGTACTGGGTACTTCGGCTCCGACTGGTCCCTCGTGCTTGTCGGATCCGACCTCTCGGAGCCGTGGGCTGAGCTTCGGATCCGAGGGATTCGGTGTGATTTTGGCTCCGTCCCGGTCGGAGCACACGGGTCCTTCGGATCCGATGGTCTCGGCCCCGGGTCCGGTCCCCACTTCGGATCCGAGTGGGAGTCTACTCTCGGATCGTATCGAGGGTGGCTCCCCCTCAGATTTCGCTGTGGTGGAGAGGGCACTGTTGAGTGCATCCAGGCCTCCGGTCCTGACTTCGGTTCCCCCCTGCACTCCCTCTCAGCTGGTTCAGGCTCCCATCACCCGGCCTTCGGGGCAGCCTGCTTCAGCGCCTCTGGGTGTTCCTTCGGAACATGACATTGCTGGTGAGACTTCCTCGGACAGCCCCCCTGAGGAGGTTCCTCACAAGGCTAAGCATAAGAGGAGGCACGTGGACTCCCCCGAGTCACTTATGGAAGATACGGACTTAGATGAAGGGGAAGGCTCCCCAAGGTCACCCCCCGAGGATGTCTCCTTTGGAGACATCATGGAAATGCTCAGGATTAGGGGAGGGTGGTCTGCCCCCAAGACTTCCTCCGATGAGTCCGTATTCCTAGAGGCGTTTGAAGCAGGGCCATCTACCTCTTGGGTGTCCCCTCCACCCGACCCCCTGGTGGACCTTATCTCCACCAGGGCTTGGAAGGAGCCGGACACTGTAGAGCCAGTCCCCAAGCACCCAGATAGGATCCTGAGTCCACCCTGCAGAAAGAACCCACTGGAGCAGAGGTCCCCCCCGTGGATGCCATGTTGGTGGTGGCGGCCACCAAGAGGGAGTTGGCTCAGGAGAGCTCCGCGGTTCACTAACCAAGCAAGGAGTCTCGGGCGATGGACCGCCTTGGGAAACGGGCCTTCAGTTCAGCAACCTTCTCGATGAGGGCGCTGAACTATATGGCACACGTCATCCGGATGCAGCGAGATCTAATAAAAGAATATGCTGCTTCCCCCCCCCCCCCCCCGAGTCCATGTCGGAAGGGGGCAAGCAGCTGTACTCCTTCCGAATGTCCACTCTACATTCCATTTCTAACACCTCTATGCTGCTTTTGTCTCACGCCACTGAAGGAGCCGCTAGAGCTGGCGGAGCTGGCCTGGTAATGAGGCGCCAAGCCTGGCTCCGACATTGTGACTTCTCGGAACCCTTTAAGGCGTCATTCGTGAATGCCCCCTTTGATGGTTCTGCACTGTTTGGCAAAACCATTCGTGACACTTTAGTCCAGAGTGAGAAAGACGGGAAGATGTCTGTCGTCTGAGTCCGCTTCTCTGCTCCCCAGAGGTCTTTTTCCAAGAACCAAAATGGTCAGAAGAAGATGTGGTTCCGGAAATCGCATCAGTCCCAGTCTGCTCCGGACAACCAATTTTGGGTTCAGATAACCCTTTTCTGAGAGGCCCACGCAGAACCCTTGAGGGGTTGCCCGGCTGCTCCACTCTGGAGGCAGTCGGAGGGCGTTTTTCGAGGCACCTAGCAATATGGGAGTCCATAACAACAGATCGCTGGGTGCTTTGCATCCTATCCAGAGGTTACCAAATTCCCTTTATTGTAACCCCCAAAACCAGAAGCCTCCCCGACGTACCACCCAATCAGAGGGAGGCGGCTGCTACAGAAATTCAGCAGCTTTTACAAAAAAGAGCCATCCAACCCGTCCCCCCAGATCAGCTCGGATCAGGGTTTTACTCCAGGTTCTTTCTGGTGCCAAAAAAGACGGGGGACTTGAGGTCCATCCTTGACCTCTCTCTCTCTTGAACCTGGCAGTACCCAAAGAAAAGTTCCGGATGGTCACGCTGCAATCTATTCTCCCCCTGTTACGGGAGAACGACTGGATGTGCTCGATAGACCTAGGATGCGTACTGTCACATTCTTGTGGACAGACGCTCCAGGAGGTTCCTCTGCTTCCGGCAGGGAGCCAGTCACTTTCAATTCAGGGCCCTCCCCTTCAGTCTCACCTCAACCCCCAGGGTGTTCACCAAAGTCTTGGCTGTTCTAGCGGCCCACCTGAGGCTTCAGGGAATTCAGGTCTTTCCGTACCTGGACGACTGACTCCTCATCGCCCCAACAAGGCATCTGCTCTGTTCAGGCAGGGATTACTTCCTCAATCTTGCTCCACGCCTAGGGTTGACTGTCAACATGGCCAAATCCTCTCTGGCTCCTACACAGGTAATAGATTTCATTGGGGCAAGATTGGATTCCAGACTAATGCTTGCTTTCCTGACTCCAGATCGACTTCAGAACCTGAGGTTGCATGTTCAGGCCATTCGCCAACTTCTTGCTCCACCGGCGGAATTGATCCTGAGGGCTCTAGGGTCCATGGCGGCAGCAATTTCTCTGCTGCCCTTAGCCCGTCTGAATGTGAGGGTCCTGCAGTGGACTCTCCAGGTGCAATGGTCCCTGTCTCGCAACCCCCTGTCTCATCCCATTCCCCTAAGCAGGGCTTGCAGAGGGTCGCTCGTGTGGTGGCTTCAGTCCCCGAGCCTTCACACGGGATGACCATTCTCGATGCCTCCTCCCATCGCCACAGTGACCACGGACGCCTCTCGCCTGGGGTAGGGGGGCACTATTCAGGCAGAACGGTCCAAGGCACGTGGGATGACATAGAGACCTCCTTGCATATCAATGTTCTAGAGATTAGGGCGGTGCTTTTGATGTTGCAGGCACTTCACGGCCTTCTTCCGATTGGGACGATTGCGGTACAAACGGACAACATGTCATTTGTCAGGTACATCAACAAACAGGGGAACCAGGTCTTATCCTCTTTGTCACAAGGCCATGAGAGTGTGGGAATGGGCGATATCCACCAACCGCTTTCTCATTGCAACGCACATTCCGGGATTGTCCAACATCCTAGCAGACAGGCTCAGTCGTTCAATTCTGACCCCATACGAATGGTCTCTCAATCCTCTAGTAGCAGAGCAAATATTTGCCCAATGGGAGCAACCCTGTTGCGATCTCTTTGCCTCTCCCTCAAATACCAAATGCAACAGTTACTTCGCTCTAATCCCCCCTCAGGGGGAGTCCCCGAGAGACTCTCTAGTACATGCTTGGCCTCCCAGTCTCCTTTACGCTTACCCTCCATTGCCCATGATGCTGAAACTCTTACAAAAAGCCAGTCTGTTGGGGAGCAAAATAATCCTCATTGCCCCATTCTGGCCTCGTCAGCCGTGGTTCCCGTACCTGTGGTGTCACCTGATTCATCCACCCTGGATTCTGGATCCCCTCCCGGATCTCATTACTCACCCTCTGGGTCTTCCGACCCCCAACCTGGTCAACCTCAAGCTGACGGCTTGGTTGCTCCAGTTCCACTCCTGATAAGGACTCCCAGAATCTCCTCACCAGTCAAAGCCATTCTAGTAGCAGCACACAAACCGTCCACCAGAAGGGTCTATCGGAGTAAGTGGAAACGTTTCTCCATCTGGGCAGAGCACAGTCCCTTAGATCTTTCACGGCGCCTCTTACGTCGGTTTTGGATTTTCTAACTATCCTTTTTCATCAGGGGCTAGCTGCTCTACAGTCAAGGTACAACTAGCAGCGATTTCGCATTATCATGTAGGGCATGAATCGGGCCCTCTAATTACCTCCAAGCTCTGTAAAGCTTTCCTCAAGGGTACCTTCCTTCTCAGACCTCCGGTCAGGGAGGTAGTACCCCCATGAGATTTATCTTTGGTTCTACAGGCCTTGACAAGCCCCCCTTTCGAGCCGGCGGCTACGGTTGATCTTAAATACCTTTCTTGGAAGACGGCCTTCCTGGTGGCCATTACTTCAGCTAAAAGGGTCTCTGAGCTTCAGGCTCTCTGTGTCAAACCACCGTATTTGGCCTTCCATCAGGATAGAGTTTACCTCAGGATCAATCCGTCCTTTCTGCCTAAGGTATCTTCGGAAGCTAATATTAATAAATCTATTAATCTTCCCATGTTCTTTCCCATCTATCAGAACAAAGGAGAGTACAAACTGCATTCTTTGGATGTGCATAGACAATTACGCTTTTATATTCATCAAACTGTTGGTCATAGGCAATCTGACCAGTTGTTTGTCTTCTTTGCCAAAACCAATTTAGGCAAGTCAATTTCTAAAGTTACCCTGTCACGGTGGATAGCTAGTTGTATCCTCTTGGCATATCAGAGTTCGGGAAGTCCTGCACCTCAGGGAGTCCGCGCTCATTCTACTAGGGCCGTCGCTACTTTGGCGGCTTTTAGATCTAGGGTCCCTTTGGATGATATTTGTTCCGCAGCCACTTGGGCTTCATCTCATACCGTTATCAGCCATTACAAACTGGATGTTGTCTCCAGAGGTAGGACGTCCTTTGGCTCTGCAGTGCTCCGGAATATTCTTCCATAACGGCCACCCAGGATTCAGGTAGCTGGGGACTCTGTCCCAAAGGTTCCTGACAAATGAAGTGCCTACGTCAGATTAAGAAGTTATGTACTCACCATAACGTTCCATCTGAGTAGGCATCTTCATTTGTCTGCAACCATCCCCCCCTCCTTCCCCCTGACCTATATGATTCTGTTTAGGATCTGTCTTAGATGAGCCCCTTCTGGGGCACAGTAACAGTTGTTATATCGGGCAAACTTGATCTGAGGTCAGTCAGGGTTGGCAGGGGATTATGGGTAAATGGAGGAGCTAGGAGCTCGGATCAATGCTATGGTAGAAGTTGCCGGCTCAGATCCATATCCCAAAGGTTGCAGACAAATGAAGATACCTACTCAGATGGAACGTTATGGTGAGTACATAACTTCTTCTTTTGCATCGAAATCCAATACATTTTTTTCTGATCAGTAAGCATGAAACTCTAAAGGCTGACACATTACTGACTGCAATCTTTAGGGATTTACACTTCAGGGGCTCTGCTTGACAGGGGCACAGGAAATTAACTTTCTTGGGGTGGTGTAAGCTAGAGAACCTTGTTGGCTAGGCTTACTTAGGCCCTTGGGGGGGGGGGTGGTTGCAGACAAATGAAGATACCTACTCAGATGGAACGTTATGGTGAGTACATAACTTCTTAATCTGAAGTAGGCACTTCATTTGTCAGGAACCTTTGGGACAGAGTCCCCAGCTACCTGAATCCTGGGTGGCCATTATGGAAGAATATTCCGGAGCACTGCACTGGGACTATATGCTTGGTAATCTGTCCCACAGTTGCATTAGATGAAAATACTTAACTATCATAACCGTAGATCCACGTCCAATTTTTTTGTCCAGTTCAGTATCCCTCCCACCTGCCCCCTGCCAAGTTGTTACTGAGACTCCAAAGACCAGTCGACCTTGGCATTCCTTTTTCAGTAAGCAGTCACCACTACCAGTGCTGTATAGCCATGTCATGGCCTTTATCATATAATTTAGAAACTAGCCATAACACCCCCTTTTTCAACACAGTAAGGGTTTTGCTTGTACTTTGATGTATACTATTCATTGAGGGGTAAAACTCGATCTGAGGTAGTAGGGTAGTGACAAGGGACTTATGGGTAGGAGGGACGTCAGAGCCCTGGAACCGAAAAGCTTCAAGATTGGTGCAGAGATTGGATCTGCTCTTTTCTGACAAGCCACAGCTGAACTGGACAAAAATCAGGCAACCTGGATGTATTGTTACAGTAGTAAATAACTTTTTTTTGTCATGTAAAAGCCTCTGTGGCTAAATGGAAAAGATTGTGTATAAATATTTTTGTATCAAAGTCCCTTTTGAACATGACTAAAGTCCATAAACATATGATGAGCCAGCATATAGAGATTGTATTATGCAAGTAGTTTTAGCAGTGAAATGTTATTGGTCATGATTTGGCTAACCCATCCAGTTGATTAGTTATATAGGAATGTTTTGATTGGATGCTGATTGACCTATGTTATCTGTTGAAATTCAGGTTCTTGCCTGGAAGGGTCCAACCCCCTATGTACACCCCATGTAAGGGGGTTGCAACCCCCCCACTGCTTGTATGCCAGTTGTGAGATTACACTGTAGTGGGGAAAGGGCAAATTCCCCAATCTCTCTCAGAAAAAAATGCTGGTATGTTTGTATCAAGTTTTCCCATTTGACAGAACGTTCAGTTGTTCATAGGTTCATAGGTTCATAGGTTTATACTAGGCTATCTGCCCGAGGGCATTTACAAGCCTAGCCCATAGTTTTGTGGCTTACGCCACCCCTTTAGTATGGGGAACTATACCCATTATTTTGCTGTGCCTCTGTCGAGCAGTGACACTGAGGTAATCCCTGGGGTATATCTGCGATCTCCCATCCATTGGTCAAGATTTCTCTTGAACAAGGCCAGTGAGGTGCTCTGCCTCACATATACCGGGATTTTGTTCCACAGCATAGGGAGTCTTTGGGTGATGAATCTATCCCTCCAGCACGTCCTATTAATAGCCGTGTCGAGGTTTAAGTCTCCCGCCCTTGTGGCTCTGATGGATTTAGATTTATTGAGGTGAAGCATATTCATCAAATCTGGGTTTGACATGGCCTTGTATGTCAGGCACAGGTCACCTCTGAGCAAGCGGTAAGCGACTGAATAGAGCTGAAGTTCTTTCAGTCGGGCAGCATAGGACAGATTTTGAGACCCTTTATCCTTTTGGTGAGGAACTTTGTGGCCTCTCCAGCTGCTGCAAGTGTCGGGACAGATACATTCCGAATGGGGCATTGTACTCAATCATTGGTCTGATGAGTGATGAGTACGGGGAAACTATGACCTCCCTTGATCTAGATGTGAATCCCTTCATGATAAGGTGGGCAATGTAGAAGGTCTTCCTAACTACTTTAGCTACATGGGTGTCGAATGACAGGCTACTGTCAACCTGGGTCCCCAGGTCCCTAATAACTTCTTCTGTGCTCAGTGGATTTCCACCTATGTGGTAGCTAGGGTAACCTTGTTTTTCCCGAAGGGTATGACTATGCATTTTTGGCATTTAACTTTAGGCCATGGCTCTGGCACCAGTTATCCGCTTCTGTGAGACCTTTCTGAAGGATATCTGTGTCAGATGTGTTTTCACGGCCAGTTTGCAGTCATCTGCAAACTTTGTCAGCCATAACCCTCCTGTGTTTGCTTGTACTTCGGAGAAGTAGATGCCAAACAAGAGTGGGCCCAGGACTGAGCCCTGTGGGACACCACTTGTGACAGGCTTAGAGATGGCGCCAGCAACTCTGACCCTGTGGGTTCTGTCGCTCAGCCAGTTTGCAACCCATCTTGTGATGTATGGGTTAACATTTAAGCTGATGAGTTTTTCAATGATACCCGAGTGGGGTATTGTATCGAAAGCTTTCGCCAGATCGAGGTATGCTGTATGGACTGCTTTTCCCTCATCAATGGCTTTGGTGACTGTTTCGAAAAAGTCAACCAAGTTTAAAAGGCATGATCTGCCTTTGACAAAGCCAAACTGGGTTGGATCCAAAGTCTGCAAATTCCCTATGTCTTTGTTTATGAGATCCATTATGATCCTCTCCATGGCTTTGCAGATAAGGCTTGTCAAGCTAATGGGCCGGTAATTTCCTGGGTCAGTGGAGGCACCGCCTTTATGAAGTGGGACCACTGTCGCAGTGCGCCACTCCCTGGGTACGTATCCAGAGGTGAGACTATGATTAAACAGCTGTCCTAGCTGTGGGTTTAATTCCTCGTTGAGTTCGTGGAGCACACAGCCGGGGACACCATCAGGTCCCATGGATGCTGTGTTTTTTGCTTTGGACAGAGCAGTTCTCACTTGGGTGTTAGAGATGTTTGGGGGGCTACAATCATTTGGTATAGATATCTCACCTTTTGCGGGGGGGAGAAGTTTGCACTGAACCTGTCAGCCAGTATGTTGGCAATGTCTGTAGGATCAGTAATCTTCACATCATTTTGAACTAGTTCTGAGCATATCTGGGAGTTTCCTCCCAGGTTTCTAACATAGCTGAAGAAGGCCTTATGATTGTCTTTTGAGTCTTTAGCTATTTTTCTCTCAAAGTTTGCTTTGGATGATTTTATGAGAGCTCTTAGTTTTTTACTTGTAGTGATCAAAGGTGTCCTACCTTTTAAGGATTTTGCTCTATCTTGTAGTAGCTTCCTCCTTTTGTTGTAGAGTTTGTTTATGGCTGGGATCCACCAAACTGGACGCTTACCTTTGGTACAAAGAGTCTTTGTTTTGCTTGGGATTGCCTTATCCATGCAGTCCTGTAGGTGCTGGTAGAAGGCATTTGTAAGTGATTCAGCGGCTTGGGTACTGTTTTCCACTGCCTGGGGCCTTAAAGGAGACCACACTAGTCTTTAGAAGTGTGAAGTCGGCTTTCGAGAAGTTCTTTACTGTGGTCTTTTTTATTTCAGGTGGGGGTGGGATGAGGACCTTCAGCGAGATTAGTTTGTGATCTGATCTCACCAGTGAGGGGTATACTTCCGGTGTTGAACATTGTGCTCCCATGTTCGTGATGATGAGATCAAGTATGTTTTCTCCTCTTGTGAGGATGGTGACCAGTTGTTCCATGGCGTTTGAGTTTATGAATTCCAGGAACTTTTGGGCTAGGGTATTTGGGCTTGAGTAGTGTTCCCAGTCTATATTAGGGTAATTGAAGTCACCTAGTATGATGGTGTTTGGAGATACATTTATCCCCTCCAGTGTTTTCAGGAAAGCCATGCAAGGTTCCAGAGTTTGTGAGGGTGGCCTGTAACATGCTACAATTTGCAGAGCAGTCTTGCCTATGGTTAATTGCACCTGGATGGTCTCCGATGCATCGTGCGTTGCCACCAATCTTGAGTTGTGGGTGTCCTTGATGAATATGGATACCCCCCCTCCTTTCTTGGTATTGTCCGGATTTTGGGGCCGGAACGCATGGTATGAGGTAAAACCTGATAGTGCTGGGGTGCTCTCAGGAGCCTTGAACCAGGTTTCTGTCACAGCACAGACATCAATGTTCTCCATACTGAGAAGGGCCTCGAGTGCGTGCATTTTGAGATTGAGACTTCTGGCATTGAGCAGCATTACCCTTAGCTTTTTCCATTTTGTGTTCTAGGGTGGTAGGTTTAGAATTTGAGCCTTGCCTAAAAAGGCACTATGGGGTGGCAAGAGCCTTTGCCAATATCCGAATCCCAGGGTGACAGGTGCAAGCCGCCTCTAAGCAGCGTGGCTTGTCCAGCATGTCAACCTAGGCAGACAGACATTGGATCCCCTTTGAATGACACCAGAGTTTAAGCCAATTGTTAAAGCTGATCATCTTATCTATGTATTGTGGCATCATTCTTGGTGAAGGTAGGATACTGCTCAAGGTCAGAGTCATACCTGCCTGGGCTACATAATCAGAGAGCTCCTCAATGTCTCTTTTCATGTAGTCCAAGGAGGTACGTCTCAGGTCATTTACACCAGCGTGGACAATGACTGAGTCGTATTTGTACCTGCTGTTGAGAGACCTGAGTGCTTGCGTTATGTGGCGGATTCTAGCGCCTGACAGGCAGCTTACTGTGACCCTCTCCTTACTCAGTCTGGTGAGCGGGACGTCAGTGTGTCTGACTATGGAGTCACCAATGACTAGTGTGTCTGGTGTTGTGTTTGGCCTTAAGGGCTGTGACTGTTTGACACTCTGACTGTGAGGTCTATGTGTTGCAGGTGTTGTGTTCTGAGGTGGTAGTTGTTTGGGTGTCTGCTTTGGTGGCCTCTGCTGTTTTGGTAGATTTTTGCTCAGAGCCTCCGAGTATGTCTTTGTGTGTTTATGTGTATGCTTTGAGGTTGTGATGGTACTATGTGAGACTGGGTCTATAGTGTGTGTGGTAACCTTCTTCTCCTGACTGGTCTTGCCAGCCCTATGTTGAGAGAGCTCAGCCTCCAGTTTGGCCTTATAGTTGCATCTCTCGCATGTATTTGTGTTTTGTGGGAGGAGGAGAGGGTTGTCTGTGTACATGAGGCAATTGTAACATTGCCTCAATATTCCCAGGTTCACCAGCTGAGCAGGAGAGGACACTAGCAACTGATCCCTCGACATGCTAGAAGGAATAGACAAAAAAACTTTAAAACATATGCGTTTTGTGTACATGCAGATCTATACACCTCCTGTGGAATGAACTTCATTCTACGTGAAGCTGAGCCCCTATCTGACCCTATGCATGTGCAACCATGACAAATGGATGGGAGTCTGCAAATTCACTCCGAGGGTGACGCCCATGTCCCTCATGGACAGTGGTAGTCGGTGTTTATCATAGACTTGCTGTGCGAATTACACCTATCCAACGAAGGACAATTGTGGCAACGTGGGATTAATGTGGCTAGGCTTGTAAGGGATGTAGTGCCATTAGCCTAGTAACCTCCCATGAACTTATATGGATAAATAAAACATAGATGTGTAAATGTATTTGTCTTACTTTACATATTTGATTTGGAATATAGTTAATACTGTTGCTGTAACTGGACATGTCTAAATGAGTTGTAGATGCTGATAGAGTGGTTGCTAAATATTTAAAGGCTTGTAGTGTAGCCAAAATGCACATTTTGTTTCATGTTTCTTGTTTTATTTTTAGAATAAATATTTTATATATGATGGTCTGCTGTGTGATAACTTTTCTGTAGGGCATGAGTTATGGCAAACCAGTAACCAAGAATTTGAGTTAATTTTGCAATGCTGGATGATTTGAGTATCCACAAACCAGACCGCCATATACTCTTTCATTTATCTTCGTTTGGCATTGCTGATTCCTGTGATTGTGTAAGTTGCCTGTTTGTGGGTTTTGTGTAGTTTTCATGTAATGTATTAATGAATGGTCTTCTGGGTGAGTTTTGTAGTACTACAGAGGTAATCAACTTTTGTTGGTGGTGTCACTAAATTTTGTATTAATTTAGTAGCGTAGCAAGCGTTATATTCAAATATGTTATTTTATAGGCTGCTCCAGTGACAGCTCTATTGATATAGAGGGATAAAGTCCTGGCTATGGTCCAACTGACCTGGGTTTGAATAGGCGGAGCAATATGCTGCACATCTTCATTGTGCACCCACCTCTTGAACAAAGTATGAAAGGGAAGGGGAGAAGCAAGGGGAATGCCAAAAATGTTAGGGAATACCCAGGATAGATGTTGGATGGTGCACCCCCCCCCCGTCCTTGGAATCCTTGCTGGCCCTGGCATAATTATGGGCATTAGACTGGCAGTTGATTGTGAGGTACAGGGACAGCTATCAGAAGGGGGGAAAAAGAAAACTTTTTTTTTAGCCACGGTGGTGCAGCGGTAACATTGTTGCTTCACAACAAGAGGTTCTCCTGTTCGATTCTCGACTGGAGCGCCTTCTATGTGGAGTCTGCATGTCCTCCCCACGGTAGAGTGGCTTTTGAAAGACATGTGTGAATGTGTGTGTCTTCGTTGAAGTTTGGGCGTTGAGTCGGCACCGTGAAAATCTACTGCCTATCATTAGCGGACCAGAGTTCCGCTGTGGCGACCCCTAACTGGTTAAAGCTGAAGGAACAACATTAATATTCTACAGTTTAGCCAAATTTCTTAAGCTGATCTTCACAGTGTTAGATAATCCAGTTTTGCATGTAATGCCCTTTTTAGTTGGATGGTTGTGGTCTGGGGTTATGTACATGTTTGGATTTACCTGGTGTTTTTGCTGTGTGACCTTTTTTGTAATTTAAATGTTAAACTGCACCTCTCTGCTTTAGTTAGTGATGAAATTTAACAAATTTTAAGTGGGTTAATATCTCTCAGGTCTTGAAATAATATTTGTGCGAGCTACTTCAAAATGGCCTATTGTATGCATCCATTAAGGTGTTCCTGAAAAATTTACCTTGCCACCTATTGAACTGCAGACTATGCTGACCACATTTTCTTAATGCACAAAATGTTTTACTTATTGCTTTGACATCTGCAAGGCAAGGTTTTGTGCTGAAAGCTCTCATGGTGGGATAACCTTACCTGATTTCCACAGAGAGAGTTATGATGTCCTTCAAGAATGCAACTGCAGTCATAACATATGGGTTGTCCTGCCTCAGGCAGCCCTCGGTCGGCCGGATTCCAAAGTCTGTGTCCGACGTTGGCTGATGTCGCATTTCTCTCCGACGTCAGAGCGGCTGGAGTATATAAGCATCAGCCGACGCCATCTTCAGTCTTTCTTGATGTACGGTGCCCGAAGCAGAAGCAGTTCACAAGTGCCGGTCGGTCAGCTCCTGTATTCTTCGAAACCGAAGTCATCAAAAAAGCTAAGTACCCCGTTGGGGACCTTTTCTTGCCTCAGCCGATGTCAGAAATCACTGAAAAAGTAAATAATTGTTTGTCTTGTGGTAAACCAATACCTCATAAGGATTTCCATTCTTACTGCCTCCCTTGCCTTGGCCCAGACCACGGCGCCTCGTGCCGCCTGTGCTCGCTTCAATAAGCACTCTCAGGCGCCGGCGGAGTTCGCTGAAGACTTTTTCGCTAAAATTTTGATTATATAATGCCGTCGGAACAACCGACAACGCATACTCCTAAGAAACGAAAAGACCGGGACCGACATCCTCGGCCCGCATCTTCCACCGACACCACGCCAAAACGTACCACGAGTGCCCCCGTTCCCTCTGAGGCGGTTATTCCACCGCTTCGAACCGAAGACACCGATACCTCCGATACCGGAGGCCACTCCGACGCCAGTTATTGATTTTCCTCCGGATACTGAAACCTAGGAAATGCCCGAGACCATTGCTGTTGATAAGGTCACTCCTGCATGTGGAGCGGCTGGGCCTCCCATGTCCATGTCTATCATAGGTTCATAGGTTCATAGGTTTATACTAGGCTATCTGCCCTAAGCATTTATAAGCCTAGCCCAAATTATTGTGGCTTACGCCACCCCTTATATGAAAAAATACTGTGCCCATTAGTTTGTTGTGCCTCTGTCCAGCAGTGACCCAGAGATGATTCCCGGGGTAAACCTACGATCTCCCATCCACAGGTCTAGATTTCTCTTGAACAGAGTCAGCGAGGTGCTCTGCCTCACATGGACCGGGATTTTATTCCACAGCATAGGGAGTCTCTGAGTGATAAATCTATCCCTCCAGCACGTCCTATTTATATCCGTGCTAAGGTTTAAGTCGCTTGCTCTAGTGGTTTTGGTGGATTTGGATTTTTGAGGTGGAGCATGTCCATTAATTCGGTTGGACATGGCCTTGTATGTCAGGCACATGTCACCTCTGAGCAGACGGTATGCGACTGAAAAGAGCTGGAGTTTCTTCAATCTGGCAGCATATGACAGATTTTGGAGTCCCTTTATCCTTTTGGTGAGGAACTTTTGGGGTCTCTCCAATTGCTGCAGATGTCGGGTGAGATACATCCCGAATGGGGCATTGTACTCGATCATTGGTCTGATAAGTGAAGAGTACAGGGGAACAATGACCTCACTAGATCTGGATGTGAATCCTTCATGATCAGGTGGGCAATGTAGAAGGTCTTTCTAACCACTTTAGCAATGTGAGTGTCAAAAGAAAGGCCACTGTCAACCTGGGTCCCCAGGTCCCTGATAACCTCTTCTGTGCTTAGTGGATTGCCACCTATATGGTAGCTTGGGGTTACCTTGTTTTCCAAGGGTATGACTATACATTTTTGGCCCTTAACTTCAGGCCATGGCTCTGGCACCACCTATCTCTTTCCGTGAGTCCCTTCTGAAGCATATCAGTCTCCGATGCACTTTCCACTATCGCTCCCAGTTTGCAGTCATCTGCAAACTTTGTCAGCCAAAGTCCTCCCATGTTGGCCTGTACTTCTGAGAAGTAGATGCCAAACAATAGGGGGCCAAGGACCGAGCCCTGTGGGACACCACTTGTGACCGCTTGGAGTCTGACACAGCCAGCAACTCTAACCCTGTGGGTTCTGTCCTTAAGCCAGTTTGCAACCCATCTTGTGACATATGGGTTTACATTTAAGCTGGTAAGTTTTTCTACAATACCCGAGTGGGGTATTGTGTCGAAAGCCTTTGCAAGGTCAAGGTAGGCTGTATGGACTGCCTTTCCCTCATCAATGGCCTTGGTGACTTGCTAAGGCAGCCAGCAAGGCCAAGCATCTTACTGCTAAAGCCTTACCTCAGCCTACTCATGATACTCAAATCATGTCTTTGGCCGCAGATTTAATTTCCCTGATCAGAGGTTCCCAGGCCCATCCTGAGAGAGGATCCCAGCCTCCTCCTGATAAGAGGCCCAGGGTTGAACCCTCTGTCCCTCTTTCTTCTGATGAAGATTCTGAGGACTCTCCGAAAAGCCAGGAAGAGCCCTTCCAGACCTATGAGGATTCAGATGCAGAGGACTCCATTCCCTCGGCCTCTCCTCCTGAGGATATTTCTTTTGGGGAAGTTCTGCATTCCATGAGGGAGCATTTTCAGTGGCAAGGCCAGGAATATTCAGATTCCAGAAAGCGCCTTCGAACATTTCTTAAAAAACTCCAACACAGACCCTTAGCTATTCCTCCTGTGCTTGATGTTTTGGATGATCTATACTCTGACTCCAGTGTTACCCCTGATACTCTTCCTCCTGCTCCTGTCAAGCCTGACAGATACTATAGGGTCCCAGAAACCCATTCTCATTTCTTTAGGGCCCATGCTGTTGATTTAGAAACAATTTCTCAGGGGCCTAAAGGGGTTTCAGCTATCACCTCCAAAAATCCTTTGCCCTCTGACAGGGAAGCAAGGTCCTTAGAGAGATGGGGGAAGAAGGTTTACACCTCCACTACTTTATCTATGAGAGCTCTCAATTGTCTCTTTCACATGTTTCAATATCAGGATTTCCTGTTAGATGATTTACAGAAAAAATTGGCCTCTCCTGAACCTTTAGATAAGGAAGTCTTTGCAAGAGGCTGTTCATAATTCTCAGCAGGTTAGCAATCACTTCCTACAGTGTGGATATGATGCATTGGAAGCTTCATGTAGGGCAGCTATGACAGGGGCGGTCATTTGTAGACATGCATGGTTAAAAGAACAACGTTTACCAGATCATGTTAAGGCAAAACTTCTTGATGCACCCTTGGAAAAGAACAAGCTTTTTGGTGCTAATGCTAAAGATGTGTTAAAGTCCATTGAGGAAAAAGCCAAGTCAGTTCAGACAGTCAAAGATTTCCTCCAGGTTCAGCCACCCAGATTCAGCAGGAACTGGCCTTCTAAAAACTGGTCCTTTCCTAATCCTGAAAGATTTCAAAGGGGCAAAAACAGGCGTGCCCGAGGAAGAGGGCAATACAGAGGATCCTACAGGGGACGACAATGGCAACCAGCAAACCAAAGAAGTGACACAGGGGTTTCTCTTGCCCCGCAGGGACAAACAGAAGCTCCTTTGGGCAGAAAATTATCTTTGTTCTCAAAAAATTGGCACAAACTGACAAAAGACAAATGGATTTTGGACATTATAGACCACGGTTACAGGTTCCATTTTCATACCTTGCCAAGAAAACAGGGCATGCCAAACCTTCCACAAAATCAGAGGGCAGAGGCTATCAAGCAAATTTCTCTGCTTGCTCAGATCAAAGCAATAGAAAAAGTTCCACAACAAGAACAAGGTCAGGGCTTTATTCAAGACTGTTCCTTGTTCCAAGAAAAGAAACTCAATGGAGACCAATACTGGACTTGTCCGCTTTAAACACTTTTCTCATAGTACCAAAGTTCAAAATGCTGACTCTACAGCAACTCCTTCCCATGCTGGGCAAGGGGTCTTGGCTGATTACTCTGGACCTCAAGGAGGCATACCTGCATGTCCCTATCAGACACAGCTGCAGAAGATACCTCCGATTTCTTGCAGGGCCAGAGCATTATCAATTCTCAGCATTGCCATTTGGCTTATCTACTGCACCCAGAGTATTCACGAAATGCCTGGCATCAGTAATTGCTCATTGCAGGCTCCAGGGGATTCAAATCTACCCGTACCTGGACGATTGCCTCATACAAGCGGACGACAAACTAACCTTGACAAAAAACCTGAATTATGTCATACACTTGCTACAGGCTCTGGGATACACAGTCAGCTTTCAAAAGTCAAGACTTCAGCCATCCCAGCAAATAACCTTCTTAGGAGCCAAACTAGACACAGCTTCTCAAATGGCTTACCTGACAGAAGACAAGCAAAAGAAGTTAACTCATTACTTCAAAAGTTTAGCAAAGCTCACCCAGATGACTGCAAGGAGATTCCTACAGGCCCTGGGTTACATGGCATCCTGCATTTTCCTGGTTCCACTAGCAAGACTACACATGAGAAAGCTTCAGTGGTACCTAAAAAGCTTATGGTCTCAACACAGCAACAACCTACAAGCAACTATACCGCTCATTCCATGTCTTCAAAAGGAATATCTATGGTGGGCCACAGTAAGCCAGTCAAACACAGGTATGTCGTTCAAAAAACCTCAGATAACACAGACCATGACCACAGACGCCTCAGACCTTGGATGGGGGGGCGCACATGGAGGGCAGATGTATTCAAGGACAATGGTCTCCAAAGGAAACACATCTGCATATCAACCAAAACGAAATGCTGGCAGTAATGCATGCCATCGAGGCCTTTGGACAACAACTTCAACAAGGCCGCCTACTAATACGGACAGACAACACCACTGTGATGTGGTACATAAACAAGCAGGGGGGCACTCATTCTTACCCCCTTTGCAGACTGACAATGAATCTTTGGGAAAAATCACTGAGTCTAAACATACAGTTACAATCCCAGTTTGTTCCAGGCAAAGACAATGTTCTGGCGGACAGTCTAAGCAGGAATTTCCTAGACCCCACGAATGGAGGTTACATCCAGACATCTTTATACGACTCACCTCGACATGGGGCAGGCCGGACGTAGACCTATTTGCCTCCCACCTCAATCATCTCTTACAAAAGTTCTGCTCAAGGACATATCATCCACAAGCATGGAAAATAGATGCTCTCTCATTCAACTGGAGCTCCCTAATAATCTATGCATTTCCACCTCTGCCACTGATGACCACAGTGTTACTAAAGATCAAAGCAGAGCAGCCCAAGGGGATCCTAATAGCTCCAGACTGGCCAAGACAACACTGGTACCCACTATTACAGAGCATATGTCACAACAAAACGTGGGCCCTTCCCCAATGGCCCCAACTTTTGACTCAACACAACTTCAGGACAGTTCATCCCAACATCCAGACGCTACAGCTAACAGCTTGGGAGATCCCATAAATAACCTCAATTTACCTCTCTCCAAGGAAGTTCAGCGGATACTAACAGAAGCCCGCAGACCATCCACCAGAAAGGCTTACTCAGCCAAATGGAAGAGATTCAGCATTTAATACCAGCAAGGGTCATGATGCATCATTATTGAACATTCCACTCATTCTGGAGTACTTGGCAGATATGCTACATAACGGACTCTCATACTCTTCCATAAAAATACATGCTTCAGCTATCTCAGCTAGATACAACACTGATCCACCTGTGTTTTCACATCCTTTGTTAAGGCAATTTCTTAGAGGAATCAAGAATATAAAGCCCCCAAGAAAGGCACCAGTACCAGCTTGGGTCCTCAATTTTGTCCTAGAAAAATTGACTCTACCTCCCTTCGAGCCAGCAGCTTCTGTGGATTTACAATTTCTCTCCTGGAAGACAGCTTTCCTTTTGGCCATTACCTCAGCAAGAAGGGTTTCGGAATTACAGGCCCTAATGGCAATACCACCGTTCATAACTTTTCACAGAGACAGGGTCTCATTAACCAACCCTACCTTTCTGCCAAAAGTGGTATCTAGGGTTTCTTTAAATCAAGCAATTCACCTGCCTACTTTCTTTCCCAATCCTGAGAACAAAGGGGAAAGACTGTTACATACCTTGGACATTCACAGACAACTTCGCTACTACCTAGACAGAACCAAGACCAGTAGGAAGTCTGATCAGCTTTTTGTAGCTTACGCCCCTGGAGTTCAAGGAAAAGCAATTTCCAAACAGACATTTTCAAAATGGATTGGACATTGCATTAGATTCTGTTATTCCTTCCATGGAAAAAGTGTGCCAGCCAATGTCAGACCACACTCAACCAGAGCTACAGCCACCTCTACAGCATTCTTAAGAGGGGTGCCTACAAAAGACATTCTAGAAGCTGCTACATGGAGCTCCGTGCATACATTTTCCAAACACTACAACCTCCCTTTATATTCCAGATACAGAGCAGGCTTTGCTTCGGCAGTCCTGCAGGGATTGATAGCTACACCATCCTTTTCTTAGAGCATACCACCTCCCCCAGCTAAGCTATGGTATTCAACCCATATGTTATGACTGCAGTTGCATTCTTGAAGGACATAGTACAGTTTTGTACCTACCATAAATGTAGATGTCCGATAGATATGCAACTGCAGTCGGGTTTTCCCTCCCTCCTTCCCCTCTATGCCTTGGGTCCACTCTTCTCCCTGTTATCCTTAGCTGGGGATATCTGTTATGGTGTATCTGTTTATTGCTTATTTATTTGTCTGGAAACCTATTATTGTCTTCCAATTTGGTTACAGCCTTCCTTGGAGGGCACCTGGCATCTGGGGCAAGAAACACTGAAGAAGATGGCGTCAGCTGATGCTTATATACTCCAGCCGCTCTGACGTCGGAGAGAAATGCGACATTGGACCCAGACTTTGGAATCCGGCCGACCAAGGGCTGCCTGAGGCAGGACAACCCATATGTTATGACTGCAGTTGCATATCTATCGGACATCTACATTTATGGTAGGTACAAAACTGTACTTTATGCCGAATCTCTGACAAGTTCTGTGTAAGCAGGGGCTTGGGAAATGAAACATTTACAGGTTGCCTGTGTCCATTACAGACATAGCTGTCATGCCAGGGATGAATTTCCTGTTCCCCATTCAATTATCCATTAAACTTGAATTGGTTTAGGGAAGAACTCTACTTCAGATGTATGGAGAACTTGTTCCAGAGAAGGGGTAGTCTCTGCGATACATACCTGTCTCTCCAGCATGTCCTGTTTACATCACAGGCAACATTTTAACGTTTTTAGAACTGGTAATTCTGGTGCTGTTTGTTTTTGTGGTTATGGAAGGAGGTCCATCAGAGTGGGGTTTGATAATGCCCTGTTTGCCTGACATAGATCTCCCCCAACAGCTTGTAGGAGACAGAATACAGGGATAGAGCCTTGAGGTGGTCTGCAAAGGGCATTTTACTTGTGCCCTATTCTTTTAATGAGGAACTTCTATGGACATTCCATTTGTTGGATATGCCTGGTTAGGTACATACCAAAGAGGGCATTGTACTCAATGTTGGGTATGATGAATGCCGAATACAGTGGAACAATGACTTCCTTGGACCTAGATGCCATACCTTTTGTAAGTGGCAAAACATAGAATGATTTTCTCACTATTGTAGACGCGTGATGGTCAAAGGCTAGATTACTGTCTGTGTCCCTCAAGTCCCCGACTACTGGGTCAACTCTAAGGCATGTGTTGTCAGTATGATGGTTACCAGGGATGGATGACTTTCCCAAGGGTACTATTTTGCATTTCTTGACCTTTAGTTTTAGCCCATGGCTCTGACGCCAGTTGTTTTGTCTCAGCCCTTCCTGGAGAACATTTGTCTGTGTAGGATTCAATGACCATTCCTAATTTGCAATCATCTGCAAATTTAGTCTGCTAAAGACCATTGACATTGGCCTTGACTTCAGAGAAGTAAATGCCAAAAAGTAGTGATCCAAAGACAGATCTCAAAGGGCTTCTACTTGTGACTGGCCTCTTTGTAGAGGTGGACTCCCCAAGTCTAGCTTTCTGGGTCCTGTCTGTGAGCCATTTGGATGTCCACTGGGTGACATATTGGTTTGTACTTGCCTGTTGAATTTGTCAACAATGCCCGAGTGGAGTATTGTGTTTAAATGCCTTGCCCCAGGAAAAGGTATGCAGTGTGAACTATTTTGCCCTCATCCATTTATTTGGTGACCTTCTCAAAGAAGTCCACCAGGTTTGAGTAGACATGATCTGCCCTTGTTGAAACCAAACTGAGTTGGGTCCAGTGTCTGGAGGTTTACTATATTATTATTGATTATTTCCATGATAATTCTTTCCATGGCTTTGCATACAAGGCTAGTGGAATTTAAGGGTCTGTAGTTTTCAGAGTGTGTAGATGGCCCACCTTTGTGCAGAGAGATGACTGTTGCTATTCTCCATTCATGAGGCACAAAGCCTGTTTGGAGGTTACAGTTAAATATTAATTCCAGTGGACCTGATAAGTCATGTTTCATGCTATTTAGAGGGCATCCTGGGATGGTGTTTGGGCCCATTGATGCAGTGTTCTTCACCTTTGAGCGAGCATTAAGGACCCGTTCCCTAGTGATAGCAGGGATTTTGATGTTATTTCCTGAGGGAAGGTTGAGGGAGAGGAGGGTAAAGCTGGAGCTGAATTTGTTGGCCAGTAGGTTTGCTGTATCTTCTAGCTCAGTATAGGTGGCTCCATTTATAATGAGCTCTGCACACAATTGTGCATTGCCTTTGAGGTTGCGGACTTGAAAGCAATGCACAATTGTGTGCAGAGCTCCTTTCCTTGCAGTTGTCTTTTGCCTGGGAGGCCAAATTTACCTAACATATGGTTTGGTAGACTTTTTATCCTCTGAGTTGTTTTAGTTTGAAAGTGCTTTTATTCAGCTGGGTACTGCACCTCATAATTGTTGCCATGATTTTCTTCCTTCTGTTATACAGCCTATTTGATTTTGTGATTTCACCAGGGTGGCTTGTGTTTTTGATTTAGTTTTATACTATAGGCAGCAGTGTTCTTGGGATTTGTGGGGGGCTGAAATTTTGCCAGGTTATCACTTTGTAGCAGGAAGTTAGCTGTAGAATAGTTCCTGAATATTCCAGGATTAACTAGGGTCCAGGTTGTATTTTTACTTAAAAGGAGACTATTTTGTGTTCTGAACTTGCCACATTGCACTGGGGGGGGGGGGGGTTCAGCACTCTCCCATATTAGTGAAGACAAGATCTAGTATGGTTGCACCCCTGATTGGTTTATTAATAATCTGGTCCGGGGAGTTTGTACATGGTATGGATTTCCTAGGTCATAGAGGGGGACCTATAGCTTGCAAGGAAATGGTATTGGATTTTGCCTGTGGTCATTTTGAACTTGGAGTAGCTGAAGTGCATTGTCCTGTTTGACCAGCCTTGAGGTATATTTATTTTTTATGTAAATAGAGACACCTCCACCTTTTAGTCCCTGTCTGTGTAGTAGCTGGTTTAACTGTGTGGAAGGCATTATATCCTTGCACTGTAGGTGTGTTCTCCATGGCTTTTAAACCATGTCATAGTGACTGCACAGATGTCCGCATTCTCTAAGGTGAAGAGAGCTTTTAGGGAGTGGAGTTGTTTCGACTCCTAGCATTGAGCAGTAATACCATTAGATTTTCGTGGTCCAACTTGCTATGTCAGAAGGATGTTCAGTTTGGAATTGCCTAAAAAGGGCACTATGGGAGAAGACAATGTTTTAGCTGATATTCGAATGCCTAGAGGGGAGAGAGACTATCCCTGGTAAAATGGTGTGGCCTGTTGACCATCTCCTTCTATGCTGACAGATAGTACACATCTTTTGAATGACACCAGAAACTAAGCCAGTTATTAAAGTTATGTCCTTTCAGGTGTCATTGAAGATTTGTAGATCTTGTGTCTAGTGGTGGTTGGAATTGCTGGCTGTATATCGGGGATGTCCCCCCTTTTTTTTTTTTTTTCTTCAACCCAAGCCGTGGTGACCATGGGTGCTCATCGCCTGGGTTGGGGGGGGACATTACTAGGGAAAGACTGCCCAAGACACGTGGTCTCCAGCAGACACCAATCCTTGCATCGGCATCTTGTAGGTGAGAGCATTCCTCCTAGCATTGAAGGTATTCAAGGCTGCTCTTCCCCTTGGATGTGATATCTGTCCAAATCAACAACAAGTCGGTGGTTTGGTGCATCAGCAAATGGGGAGTAACCATATTTTATCACATGTGTTGAGAAGCCATGTGGGTATGGCAGTGGGTGATGTCTTCTCACTACTTTTTGATATGAATGCACATTCTGGTGAAGTCCATTTTTGTAGTGTACAGGTTGAGCATGTCTTTCCTCCTTCCTTATGAGTGGTCCCTCAACCCAGTAGTAGCCGAGCTTGTATCTAGCCATTGGGGCCAGCCTTGCTGTGACCTCTTTGCAGCTCCCCAAAACATCTACAGCAAGCTTTTCGCTCTGATCCCCAAGGAGTGGGGAGTTGTAAAGGATGCTATGATTCACAATTTGCCCTTTGGACTACTTTACACCTACCCCCTCTAATACCCAAATTGGTGCAGAAAGTATTGGTGAGGCAGATCAGTCATCCTCCTAACTCCCCTACTGGCCTCAACAAGTGTGGTTTCTCTTCTGGCTCCATGTGAGGCAGATCAGTCATCGTCCTAACTCCCCCTACTGGTTTGTCTTCTGGCTTCATGTGGTGCACCCTCCCTGTGTACTGAGTCGGCTACAGACCTGTCACTCACTAGGGTCGCCTCACCCATACAGTTCAGTCTGTCAAGCTGACAGCGTGGATTCTCCAACTCCACTGATGGCTAGACAGTCCCAGGCTTTCCTTCCAAGTCATTCAAATTTTGGGCTCTTCAGAGTCCGTGTACTAAGACCTACAGAAGTGGAAAAGGTTCTCTGTCTGGGCTTCCAGTAAAAACTTGATTCCCGTTTCAGCCCCTCTTTTGGTTATTTTGGATTTTCTAGCTTCTCTTTTTCATGACTGAGCCAGTACTGCACTATTAAGATACAACTGGCCACTGTCTCTTTTCTTATTGCAGACGATCACACCTCCATTACACCCCATCACTGCCTAAAGATTTCCTCAAGGATAAGCTAGTTCGTCTTCCATTCTGGGACCAGGTACCCCCTTAGGATGTTAGTATTTTATTGGAGGTCTTGATGGGCCCTCCCTTTAAATTGGAAGTAGTGAATATAGTAACACAGATAAAACAACTGGAATTGAGACCTTTAGAAAAGGGTGAGAGCAAACTACATGGGGAAAAATGGGAATTCTGGGAACAATACATACAGGGGAGGAATGAGGTGTAATAGAAGGGAGGACTTAAATGAGCTGTGTAATGTTTGATTGAACGTGATTGGGTAAGTTATAAGTGATGTATAATGTTTGCAAATGGGAGTTTGTCATTATGGTTTGTGATGTAAAATGCTTGCAACTAGGATTGTGTCAGTGTGGTTTGTTTTCATGTATGTAAATGTATGATTGCTTATGTTGTGATGGTTTAATAAAGATGTTTCTTTTTAAAAAGAAAGTACCAGGAATTGAATAATTTTATGTAAAGTATAATATTTGTTAATATTAACTTGTTAATATAGTTGGATTACTTTTGTATAAATGGAAATTTGCCTATGTCACGAGTGATAATTCAATAAGTATTTAACAAAAAAAAAAAGTTGATCTGAACTTTTTGTTATGGGAAAACTGTTCAGTGGCCATCACCTCTGCTAGGAGGATTTCTGCTCTCCACACCTCTTCTAAACCTCCTTATTTTCTTTCCTGCAAATATATTGTCTCTCTGAGAACTAACCCATCTTTTCTCTGAAAAGTGGCTTCTGAATCATCAGTCAAACAAAGGCGACTGCATGCTGCATTTGCCAGATGTACTCTGCCAACTGCATTTCTGTTTACATCAAACCAAGACGGTTGGAAGGACTGACCAGTTATTTGTCCTTTTCTCCTCTGGAAAGTTGGTTAAGGGAGTGTCCAAAGTATCTCTCTCGTTAATTGGCTTTTTGAGAGTATCTCTCTCATGTATACAAAGAAAATCATTTGTCATTATCCAAATCTCCAGTGTCTCACTTAGTGAGGTCTGTAGACTCCTCTTCTAGAGTACCTCTTGATGCCCTGTGTGCTGTGGCTACTTGTCCAAGGTCCATACATTCATTTCACATGATAAATTGGACATGCAGTCAAGGTCACGAGTATACTTTGGTTTGCCTGTGCTCCGGAATATCCTTCAATGGGACCTCCCAAGTGTTTTAATACCCAAGGACTCTGTCCCGTCCATTCCTCAACTGATGGAAGAGACATCCGGAACGAAAGTTATGTACTTACTGTAACTGTAGATATGGTGTCTGCTTCGGTCCTTCCTCAACTTCCTGCCCTCCTTTCCTCCCACCCTTCTTTTTTTCTGTGATTCATTTTGAAATTCACTCCTGGATTGATCTAGCTGACCTAACCTTGGTTCCCATAGGTTTTAATGACAGCTGGTTTCTTCCTTTCTACTCTCTCTTTTGCATAGGCTTTCTGTTAAGTCTTTCAATGTCTTTGGGGATAGTCTACTTTTTTCTAGTATTGCAGGCAAATTCTGAGATAATTTACTCGTTGCAAGGGGACTGTGGGCAAGTGGAGGAGCCTGAGCACTGAATCTGAAGCTTAAGAGTGAAGAAATCAGCTCTGTTTCGGGTCTGAAGACCTATCTGTTGAGCAAGGAAGCAGACAAACTATCATTATGGTGAGTATGTAACCTTTTTTTCGAGAAGTGGGGGAAAGAATTTCTGAATTATACAAAGTAAGTTACAAAAAGTCAGAATTTCAAAAAGTGATAAATCCCTTCCAGGCACTCCTAAAAATGGAGAACGTAGATATTTGTGCAGTAACTGAGACTTGGTTAAAGGCTCCAGAGAGCACGCCTGCAATACCAGGCTACAACTCTTACCATGCTTTTCAGCCATCAAACCAGGACCGAAACACCAAGAATATTCACAACATCAGGCAAGTTGCCCAATAAAATGCGTCTGAAATTCTCCAGGTGCAACTAACACCAGGTAAGACTGCAGTCCAAATTGTAGCTTGCTACAGATACCCCACCATGCTCCAAGATTTTCACTACACCTTTCTAAACATACTGGAAAATATTAAGATACAATCAAATACCCTAATACTGGGTGATTTCAACTACCCTGCCATTAACTGGAAAAACTACTCGTGTACCAACACCTTTGCCCAACGGTTCTTGGAATTCATAAATTCCAACACCCTGGATCAACTAATCCTTAGTCTCACCAGGGGCTCCAATATCCTAGACCTGGTCATTACCAACATGGGAAAGCAATGCTCCACACCTATGGTCACCCCCTCGTTGGTCAGGTCTGACCATAAACTAATCACTTTTGACATCCACATCCCACCCCCACCCCCCCCAGTAAGGAAACCTCCATAAAAAACTTCTCCAAAGCCAACTTCATGCCACTCAAGTCAGTAGTGACAAACTTCATGACACACATGCAGACGGGAACTGAAAGTTTGACTGCTGAATCCTACACTAAGGCACTGTACAAGCACATCCACTCATGAATGAATTGTGCCATCCCCAATAAAACCAAGGCACTCTCCTCCCCAAAAAAAGGAAGCCAATCTGGTGGTCCCTTGCCATAAACAAACTTTACAACAAAAGGAAGAAACTGTTGCAGAAAAGAGGAAAATCCCAGGATGCAAAGAACTCCCTTACCAGCCTCAGTAAGAAGCTGAGATCCCTCGTAAAATCCTCCAAAGCTAGTTACGAAAATAAAATTGCCAAAGATTCCAAAGACAACTGCAAGGCATTCTGTAGCTATGTCAAGAATCTAAATGGCAATGGTCAGATCTGCTCTGAGCTACAACAGAATGGTATTAAATACACTGATCCCAAGGATATTGCTAATATCCTGGCAGATCGATTCAGTGCAAACTTCACCTGCTAAAGGGCCCATATCACTACCGAAAGATTGCCAAATTCCGTTAATAAACGGCCACACCGGTAAAAAAACTCCCTTTCCAAAGCTAAGAATACAGCATTCATGGGACCAGATGACATCACAGGCTGTGAACTACATGAACTACAAAATTAACTGGCACCTCACCTAAGTGTCATGTTTAATCATAGCCTCACCTCAGTCTTCATGCCCACTGAGTGGTGCACAGCTGCAGTTATCCCACTCCACAAGGGGGGGGGGGGTCTACCTTGGATCCATGGAACGACCGCCCCATCAGTCTGACAAGCCTCATCTGCAAGGCCATGGAACGTATTATCATGGAACTTATAAACAAAGACATTGGCAACCTTCAAACACTGGACCCCATGCAGTGTGGGTTTGTGAAGGGCCGATCTTTTCTCCTGAACCTGATTGACTTCGAATCAGTTTCCAGAGCCGACTCCTGAAATTTTCGTTTTCGAGTTTCAGAACCGAAGTCTTCAACTAAAGCTAAGTACCCCGTTGAGGAAACTTTTTCTTGATCTTAACCGATGTCAGTAAAAGTCAATAATTGTATTTCTTGTGGAAAGCAAATACCTCAAAGATTTTCATTCGTACTGTATTCCTTGCCTAGGCCCTGACCACGACTTACCTCGCTGTCTGTTTTGTGCCTTATTTAAACAACGAACTATTCATCATCTGTTTATTTACGCTTCTAAATATTTTGGTACTCTGTTCAATTATCCAGATATGTCTTCGGTAAGCCACCCGACTACCGACATTCCGAAAAAACGAAAAGATAAAGACAGAGACAGGCCGCCTAGGTCCAAAGCTGCCAACGACGCTTCTCCTAAGCTAGTCGCTAGTTCGCCGGTGCTCAGTGAGGCGCTTACGCAGCCCCTGATGCCCGCTACTTCAGATTCGTAGGCCTCTACTGAGATCCCTTCGGAGTCCGGTATGCCGCAAGATACTTCAACTGTGGAACCTGCGGATGTATCTACCTTGGATGGGTCCGGAGCCGCTGTGCAGGCACCGTCTTCTGAAGGTGTATTCAGGCTACTGACTTGCATATTTAAACCAACGCCATCTTCTTCAAGGCCTAAAACTCGAACTGTGCCTAGAAAACAGATGCCCAGACCGCATGGTCAGGCCTGTATGCCTAAGAAACAAATAAGAATGGCTGAAGATCTTATTACTTTAATCAGGGGAAGCCAACCTTCCCCCTCTGAGACCTAGGACTGAATTTGCTTATGATATTTCTGATCAAGTTTCTGAAATTTCTATTTCCTCTGATGACTAGGATTTATCCTTCTCTACCTATGAGGATTCTGATGCAGAGGACTCTATTCCCTCTGCTTCCTCCCCAGAGGATTTCTCTTTTGGTGAAACCTTGCATACTCTTAGGGAGCTTTTTTGCTGGGAAAGCCAGGATTACTCTGATTCTAAAAAGAGGCTTAGGGATTTCTTACTCCTGCCCGAACACAGGCCTTTAGCTATCCCTCCTGTACTAGACATTGTTGATGATGCCTTTTCGGAGTCTAGCTTGGCCCCTGACTCTCTACCTTTTACTCCCAGAAAACCTGATGGATGTTACAGGGTTCCTGACTCTCACAAGTTCCTTTTTAAAAATCCTGCTGCGGATCCTGAGACCATTTCACAGGGACCCAAGGGCATTAAGGCTACTATTGCCAAAAATCCTACCCCTCTGATAGAGATTCCAGGGCGCTGGATAGATGGGGTAAGAAGGTATACATTTCTGCAACCTTGGCCATTAGGGCCTTAAACTGCCAGTTTCATATGTTAAAGTATCAGCGGCATATTATTGGATTGCTTAAACAGAAAATGATGTTGATTCCTGACTGTGCTGAAAATAAGGATTTGCAGGATTTAATGCATTCTGCTGAACAAGTTGGAAAACGTACTTTGCAATGTGGTTTTGATTCACTAGAGGCATCTTGCAGGGCTGCTGTCACAGTACTTGGAAGGCATGCTTGGATTAAGGAGCAATCCTTGTCAGATCATGTTAAAGCTAAATTGCTGGATGCTCCCTTAAATCAGGACCGCCTGTTTGGCAACAAAGCAGAAGTAGTACTTAAAAAGATGGAGGAAAAAGTTTAATCTATGCAAACTGTTAGATTTCCTACAGGTACAGCCTCCTAGATTTGGTAGGCATTGGCCCTCTAAGAATTAGTCCTTTCCTGCCTCTTTCATGCCTTCTCAGTCCAAACCCAGAACCAGCAGAACACCCAGGCTTCAGTCCCAGGGTACTCACAGGACTAAGCAGTAGGGGGCTCCCACTTCCAAATCAGGAAGTAGTAAGACTCCCCCTATGGTAAGCTGTCTCAGTGACTTAACTTTAAAACTTCCAAGCACTTCTCAACTGACTGCTCCTTTAGGGGGAAAGGCTGCTCTGCAGGCAAAAAACTGGGAACTCATTACCCAGGACAAATGGGTGTCAACTGTAGTTTCCCAAGGATACAGATTTCACTTCCACACATAGCCTACCCCCAAATCAGTGGGCAGAGGCTCAAAACCAAGTACTCTGTCTCTTAAGCATAAGATCTATTAAAACTGTACATGAAGTGGAAAAGGGACACAGTTTCTACTCAAGGCTTTTTCTGGTACCCAGAAAAGACAACTCATGGCATCCTATCCTAGACCTTTTTATCCTAAACACCTTTTTGGTGATCCTAAACTTCAAGATGCTAACTCACCAGTTGCTTCCTATGCTAGGCAAGGATGCCTGGTTGGCAACACTGGATTTAAAGGAAGCCTACCTGCAAATCCCAATCAGGGAATCTTGCAGAAGATTCCTACACTTCAAAGCAGGCTACATGCACTATTAGTTCTCTGCACTGCCCTTTGGCTTATCTACTGCACCCAGGGTATTCACAAAGTGCCTAGCTCCAGTCATTGCATTTTGCAGGCAAAGAAATATTCAAATATAGCCATACCTGGGCGATTGTCTAATTCAGGCAGAAAGCCAGGACATACTTTTGAATCATCTGGCATTTGTACAAAAGGTGCTAACTTGTCTGGGGTACACCATAAACAAAAAGAAATCACATCTTGTACCCTGTCAACAAATTACATTCCTGGGAGCAAGCTTGAACACACCTTCCCAGATGTCTTTCCTCACGCCAGAGAAACAAATTCATTTGACCACTTGCTTCAAACTAATGGCCACCAAAACCCTGCTATCTGCAAAGCAAATACTGCAAGCCTTGGGGTTCATGGCCTCTTGCATTCTACAAATTCCATATGCAAGACTGCATATGAGCAAACTACAATGGTATCTAAAAAGCCTAAGGTGTCAACATTCTCAGGATCTAGAAACAATGATTCCTATCATACCTTGCCTACAGTTAAGAGTTCCTTTTGGTGGGCAGAGGCCTGCCACCAAAACCAGGGACTACCATTCACTCTACTCCCTGCCACCCAAGCCCTAATAACAGATGCATCAGACTATGCATTGGGGGCTCACCTGGCAGGAAAGTGCATTCAGGCAAATGGAACCAAAGTCAAATGCACCTGCATATCAATCAAAAATAAATTTTAGCTGTACAGAATGCTCTGACAGCCTTCAAGGACCACATTCTTCCAGGACAATTAATGGTAAAGACGGACAACACCACTCTTATGTGGTACATAAACAAGCAGGGGGGTACCCATTCATACCCCCCCTCTGCAGACTAGCCATGGCTCTGTGGAACACAGCCTTGAGCTACCAAGTGCATCTTACAGGCTCAATTCCTGCCAGGAAAGCTAAATACACTGGCAGATGAACTAAGCAGAAATCTCATGGACCCACATGAGTGGAAACTGGAACCTAAGACTTTCAACATGTTGATAAACAAATGGGGGAGCCCAGATATAGACCTGTTTTCCTTCCCCCAAGAGCTACCAATTGAAGAAATTCTGCACAAGGACTCACCACAAACAAGCTTGGAAAGTGGATGCCCTGTACTTCAGCTGGAAAAACGTATCCGTTTATGCCTTTCATCCTCTGCCTCTCCTCTCCAAAGTACTACTAAAGATCAAACAGGACAAACCAAGGACGATACTGATTGCACCAGACTGTCTACGCCAACTCTGGTTCCCCCTCTTGTGCAGTGTATCACTGTTGGCTCCATGGCATCTGCCTCTGACCCCTACCCTGCTGTCACAGCAGGAGGGACAGATTTTGCATCCTCTGCTTCAAACCCTGAACCTGGCAGCCTGGCTAATTACCTAATCTCTCCGTTACCATCCCTCAGTAAACAAGTGATGATGTCCTTTTGGAGGCAAGGAGGCCTAGTACTAGAAAATCTTATGCTGAAAAATGGAAAAGATTCTGTGCCTGGAACCAATCTCAAGGATTGGGCACAGCAGTGCCCAATTTACCTCAGATTCATCAATACTTAACTGAGATGCTTCACAAGGTCCTTTCCTTTTCCTCCATCAAAATTCATGCCTCAGTCATTTCAGCTCATTACAACACTGAACCACCCCTCTTCTCTCATCCACTGCTCAAGCAGTTCCTCAGAGGGGCCAAAAACTTGAGACCACCCAGGAGAGCCCCAACTCCAGCCTGGGACCTTAACTTTGTATTGGAAAAACTCACTCTACCTCCTTTTGAGCCAGCTGCAAGTGCGGAGTTAAAATTCCTTTCTTGGAAAACAGCCTTCCTTTTAACAATCACTTCTGCAAGAAGGGTATCTGAATTACAGGACCTTATGGCAGTGGAGCCTTTCATCATCTTTCATGTGGACAGGGTGTCCCTCAGGACCACTCCCGCCTTCATGCCCAAGGTAGTATCCAGTGTGGCTCTTAATCAGTCCATTCATTTGCCAACCTTCTTTTCTAATCCACAGAACAAAGGGGAACGGATACTGCACTCCTTAGAAGTGCACAGACAACTTAGATTTTACTTGGACAGGACTAAACCTCAAAGGAAATCTGAACAACTGCCGGTGCATTTGCTGCAGGGGCAGAGGGGAAGGTATTTTAAAGCAAGCCATTTCTAAATGGATAGGCAATTGCATTCAGTTCTGCTATAAGCACCATGAAAAACCTATCCTACAGGGGATTAGACCACATTCAACCAGGGCTGCATCTACCTCTACAGCCTTTCTCAGAGGTGTCCCTTCCATGGACTTCCTAGACGCTGTTACCTGGAGTTCTGTACATACTTTCACCAAGCATTACCATTTGCCAATTTTCTGTAAATCGAGAGCTGGCTTTGCCACTGCAGTCTTGCAGGGCCTTATAGCTGGCCCTAATGTTATCTAAATTCCTCCTCCCATCCTTAGCTTTGGGAATCTACCCAAATGTGATGACTGCAACAGTGAAACATGAAGAACATAGTACAGTTGTGTACATTTACCATAAATATAAATGTTCGAATGTATTCACTGTTGCAGTCCTGGTTACCCTCCTTATAGTCCCCTGACTTCTTTTGGCTATACCTCTATTCTCCTTTACTATGCGTAAAAGCTTTTTGGTGTATTTGCTTTTTTGTTGGAGGTATAACCCTGCATATATATATAGTTAATTGATTCCCATTAGGGGGGCACCTGACTGGGGCAAGAAAAACTGATGTAATGGCATTGACTGCATGCTTTATACTCCTGACTACCTGATGTCATGGAAGATGAGAGAGCAACCAGTGCAGGACCCAAGACTTTGATAATCAGGCCGACTGAGGGCTACTGCAAGCAGATAACCCAAATGTGATGACTGCAACAGTGTGTACACTCGAACATTTACATTTATGGTAAGTGTACACAACTGTATTTTCTTGGTCTTAGAGAGGGCATTAAGGACCTATTCCCTAGTGATGGTAGGCGGAGTTCTATTGGATGATATTTCCCGAGGGAAGGTTGAGGGGGGAGAGCGGGGTAAAGCTGGAGCTGAATTTATCAGCCAGAAGGTTGGCTATATCTTCTGGCTCAGTATAGGTGGCTCCATTCACAATGAGCTCTCCACACAATTGTATTGCCTTTTGAGGTTGTGGACATAGCTAAAGAAAGCTTTATGGTTGTCCTTGGCGTAGGAAGCCAAACTTACCTCAAATTTGACTTTGTAGACTTTTTCTCCTCTTAAGTTGTTTTAGTTTGAGTGCTTTTATCCTGCTGGGTGTTGCACCTCCTAATTGTCATGATTTTCTTGCTTCTGTTATACAGCCTATTGATTTAGTGATTCCACTAGTGTGGCTTGTTTTTTGAGTTAGTTCTGTACTTCTTCCTGGTGGGTACAGCTGCCTCTATGCAGCTATTAATGTGCTTGTACAGGGTTTCTGTGAACAGTTCTGCATAGGCAGAAGTGTTCTCAGGGATATGGTGGCTTGAAATTTTGCCAGGTTCTCACTTAATAGCAGGAGGTTAGCCTTAGAATAGTTCCTAATGAAATAATGGATGTAACTAAACTTTTGGAAGAGACTAGCTCAGTAAATTTTCATAACTTTTATACAAGAAAATTGTTTCAAATAGATGCATGGAATAAAGCTTTACGGATTTGAAAAAAAAAGCTTTAGCTGATGAAGATGATACTGCTTCCCATAATCCTGTATATAATCCATACAACTTCCACCCCACCCCAAATAAGGTGCAGCTGAGAAAAAATGAAACAACTTTTCTTGAGGCTCTTATGGTACCCTAAAAACAGAGACTGGCATATAATCCTTGAATAAGTTTATGGAATATTGTTGGCATTAAATTGTCTGGCATAGAGGCGTACAAAAAAGCAGACTGCATTAAAGCAATAGCCATTAAGTAGACAATTTATGAGAGACTCTGGAAAAGTCTACAGAGTAAATTGTACAGTCCTCTACTGATACTTTAACAAAATGTGGTTAATAAGCTGCAGTTTTTTTGCAGTATATTTCTCCACCGACAGAATTTAAAAAAGCTTTGAGTGTTCTCTTGGATTTTATCGAAACAAAAAGGGCTTTCACTTTTTTTCCTTTTTGTATTACTAAAGAACTTCTGGGGGTGCCAATACTTTTAAAAATAAATAACTGTGAGAACATTGTTTATTGGATGGTATAACTTCTTGCAAGGTTCAGAACTAAAATCTTTTGTAAATCTTTAATACAAATTTTTCCTGGAGTCAGATAACTGAATTAGTGTTATCATTTGTCAAGTTGTCTGATGACAATTCTCCCATCTAATCTTTCAGACTTGTGCAAGTTCTCATTAACTCCTAGGGGAGAATTAAAGCAGAATTTATGGAACTTTTATTTTTCAAGAAGATATAAATAATTTCTGAAAAGAATAAAAAAAACTTTCATTATTTTCCATTAATAAAACCGCTTCAGTCCTGTTTTGGAATGTATATGCCTCTTAGGCTCCATGACAGCTGCAGTCCTGCTGGCCAGATACTACATGGGTGTTCTACAGTGGGCATTAGTAGTCAAGTGGTCTGTCGTGTTACTCCTGATTAATAGAATTAATAAAGAAAATAAAACACATTAGTTTGGATTTGTAACAGAATTAAAACCTAATTGTAAATATAGTTGGGATGGTGGCCTACTGGTCAAGGTGTTTGCCTTATAAACACAAGGTGCAGGGTTTGAGTCGCAGAAGGGATAATTGGCTAGACTTACAATGGCTCACAAGGCCAGTTAGTCTTTAAAGGGGCATGGTGTCATATATATATATATATATATATATATATATATATATATGTATATGTATATATGTATATGTATATATGTATATGTATGTATGTATGTATTGACTCTCTTAAAGTGAAACAATTCTGTGAGGAAATTCGGTATTTTTGCAAGTTCTGTGTGTAGATTTTGCTTTACAGGGTATTTAGTTATTTTCAGTGCTCTTGTATACTCTGGTGTTGAGTGATCGGTACTATAGTATAACTGAAACTGGGGAGTCTCCTCTATTCAATGGTTTTTGCAATTTATGGAAGAAGTAATGAATGAAGAGATTGAGATCTTCTCCAAGGACCACACTTCGTAATATGGCTTAAAGTTCAGCAGTTAAATATGGAAATAATTTAATCTCTTGCCTGTGTAACGTAATGTACTTGAGGTAATTGCATAATGTTATTTGAGCTTGGTATTTGGCATCATTGTTAATAAGTAAATATTTAATTTGTATTTTTTCTTTAAAATGGTTATTATCAATACTAGGCTGTTGTACATATGAACCCAGTTTGAAAATATTTCATGACCTATTACTGTAATTTGTTTTAGAACACCCAGTAAAAAAAAAAAACAAACAAAAAAAAAACTTAAGTACTTGGTATGTATAAGAAAAGATGTTATGTGATCCTATCTCGCCTACATTCTGAATGATGGGTTCGGAGCCGATCCCTCGGCTCCATTTCACGCTTATGCCAAAGAGCGAAGTCTCTTATTGGCTGAGCTTACTATATCCCAGGATGCACCACTACCAGTCCCCCAGATCTCGTTTGCCGCTTCCCTGCGAAGACGTGGTCTCGAGCTGGCTGGGCTGAGTAGTTTTTATTAACTAACTTTTCTGTCAGTTTTTTGCTGTTTTGCTCACAAAAGCTGTTTTAACGGCTATCGCTAACTTTGTGTACGATTTGGATGTAAAATTGTTGTGTGTGATTGGGTTGAATTTGTTTTCGGCCCCCCTCCATCCAGGGCCTTCCCGGACTGTCAACCTTTAATTACTTACAGGGTCTCTAGTAATTTTATAGTTGGTTTAGAGTTCCCTGTTCTTTTTTTACAGGAAGTGTGTGCATTAAGCTATTACTGTAAGCTTAGCTTTATCATCAGTAAGAATTTAGTGATTTACTTTCCTGTCAGTGACTAAATTTGTGTAACATCATGTCTCAACCCCTAGGCCTTCGGGCTTTAAAAAATGTTCGAAATGCGGGTTTAAAATGTCTATCACAGACGATCATTCGCTCTGTGTATATTGTCTCGGGGGAAAGCAGTTGCTGGAGGCATGGTGTGTAAGTCACGCTTTTTCCTCAAGGGACCTCCAGGAGAGGAAAAATAAATTGATTCTTAAGGGGTTAGTTAAACCTTCCTTTGAAGAAGCCTTGGCATCCTCTACTGCTCCGGCCAAGAGAAAAGAGCTTGGTTCCGACCAGTCCGTCGGATCCGACTGCCAAAAACTTAGGCAGGCCTCTCCTTGGCTCCAAAGACTTGGAGCCGAGGTTGAACGGTCTGCCTCGATGCCACCAGTATCGACTCCTCTGGCCGAGCCGATGGCTGGGGCATCGAGGCGGGTCACCTTCGGCTCCACTGCTCACCGGAGCCGACAAGGTCGCCAGCTCAGACACTTCCTCCTCGGCGAAGTCTACCTCGGCACCGATGGAATCTGCTGTGAGTATTCCTCGGCGCCGATACTCATCGAGTCGCCGAGCCGGTCCCCTAGCCCTTTGGGGCCGATGGAGAGGCCTTCTCGAACCCGTTCTGTTTCCTCTCGGTCTTGAGGATGTCGGATTCTGATATAGACAGGGTGCTCCAAAGACTGTTCCAGTCCCCAGTCTTCCAAAATTTGTTTCGGTTCCGACCCAGCTGGTTTCCGGAGCCGATGACCTTAGCCCACCCATTGCCATTCCTCCTCCGACGCTTGGCTCCGTCGGAGCAGGTGCTGTTGGAGCGGTGGAGATCTCAGGGTCGGCTCCGACCCTTACTCCAACCGGGCCGGGTCCGAGTTTAGTACTGTGGACTTCTTGGCTGGACCCGGGGTGATGTTTGGGACCTATGCCTTCGGTTCGAGCCTCCCCTCGGTGCTGCTGCGGGACTTCCGTCGGCTATCACGGCTCGAGTCCGGACACTCCCAGGATTCTGGGGTCCGGCTTTCAGGGCCATGAGGAGTGCCTTGGCCAAGTCCTCTTGGCCATCTCTCGGTTTACCAGCACCTTCCCTGGGCGTGGAGACTGGGTCTTTGGCAGTTCCTGTCCGTAGCCAGCGGAGCCCGAGGCCTGAGGTTACCCCCAGTGGGGTTCCCTCCTCCTGAGGGTTCTTGAGTTGTCTTCAGAGGAACCCCAAGGAAGAGATCGTGCAAGAGGAAGCACGTGGACTCCCAGTCTATTACATCGGACACTGATATGGATGATGCAGAGGGGTCCCAGTCGTCCTCGGATGATGTCTCATTTGCAGACATCTTAGAGATCCTCAAACAACGAGGCTGGATATCCAAACCCCCTCTGCTGGCGAGTCAGTGCTCCTCAAGGCCTTTGGGGCTCAGCCCTCCGCCTCCTGGGTGTCTCCGCCTTGACGAGCTTCTGGATTTAGTTTGTCGAAGGCGTGGAACATCCAGATACCGTGGAACCAGTCCCTTCGTCCAAATAAATTTTTATCTGCTCCCCGAGAAGGAGTTCCTTACTAAAGGCGTGGCTGTAGATGCCATGGTGGTGGCATCTGCTACACAACAGGGCGTGGCAGAGGCTTCAACGTCCATCCATCCTCCTAATAAGGAGTCTAGGAGTATGGATAGGTGGAAGCGCACCCTGACTTCAGCGGCCTTTACCTTAAGGTCTCTGAATTATTTGGCACACTTTACCAGGCTTCAGAGGGATCTGGTCAAGGAGTTGTCAGATTCCCTCTCGGGTAACCTACCTGAGCAGCTAGCCCAGTCCGTTAGCTCTCAGTTGGCTATCCTTCGTCAATTTCTAACTCGTCCATGAGGCTCATTTCCTATGCGGCGAAGGGCGGGTAAGCGGCAGGCACAGGCGTGGCTCTCGAGACAAGCCTGGCTCGCTTGTGTCAGTTTCGGAGGCCTTCAAGTCTTCCTTCGCCGGCTCCCTTTGATGGGTCCTCATTGTTTGGACCCAAGGTGAAAGACACCCTTACCGCTGTGAGCAAGAGGGAAAAACTTTATCTGCCGTAGGTGCCCGTTATTCCACTCCCTTCGGCCTTACCCCAAGGCTAAAGGAGGGAAAATGTGGTTCCAAATCTCGCAAGTTTTTCTCCCAACAGCAGGAAGATTAAGCCGTCCAGAGGCAGAGGGCGGGAAATTTTCAGGGAGGCCGTCCCAGAGGCGGCAGAGGGCCCGCAATTCTGGAGACCGCGAGTCCTTTCGTGGCTCTTCAGCCTCCCACACATCATGAGGGATTGCCCGGCTGTGCTGCTCGAGCCAGTCGGGTGTCGTTGCCAAGCACCTAAAAGCCTGGGAGTCAATCACTCAGGACAGATGGGTGCTTGGATCATTGCCGGAGGTTACACCATCCCATTCACATACTCACCCCCACCGTCCAAGAGAATCCCGGACCCACCACCCAGTCAAAGGGAAATAGCAGCCGCAGAAGCTTTAAAGCTGCTAGAAAAAGGAGTCATCCAACCGGTCCCCACAGACCAGATCGGATCAGGAAATTACTCCAGGTTCTTTTTAGTGCCAAAAAAGACAGGGGACCTGAGGCCAATATTGGATCTCAGCAGACTGAACCAATCTGTCATGAAATCCAAATTCCGAATGGTCACGTTACAATCCATTCTCCCGTTGTTGGAGAAGGATGTTTGGATGTGCTCCATAGACCTCAAGGACGCCTATTATCACATACCGATACATCAGGCGTCCAGAAGGTATCTGCGCTTCAGCCTGGGAGTCAGTCATTACCAATTTTGTGCTCTGCCCTTTGGTCTCACCACAGCCCCCAGGGTGTTCACCAAGTGTTTGGCAGTAGTGACGGCTCACCTGAGAAGTCTTGGATTCCAAGTGTTTCCCTATCTCGACGACTGGCTCCTGACTGCCACCACCAGGCATCTACTAATGGACAACCTCAAAGCCACCATCTCCCTGGGGGTTTCCCTAGGGATTACATTCAATTGGTCAAAGTCTGTCTTGCTGCCCTCTCAGCATAAAGTTTATAGGAGCAGAGATAGACTCAAGATTGATGCGCGTCTTTCTTCCTGCCGAAAGGATCCGAACTTTACAGGGCCAAGTTCAAGCTCTAATCTCGAGATCCAAAGCCCCAGCCAGGATGGTCCTACAGGTTTTAGGCTCAATGTCTGCCACGGTTCTTTTAGTTCCTCTAGCAAGATTACACATGAGGATTCTTCAGTGGCTCTTGTCAACTCAATGGTCCTTTCAGGATCTTCCCCTCAATCATCACATCATGATTACGGAAATATGCAAAAGGGACCTTCGCTGGTGGCTTCAGACATCCAACTTGGATCAGGGAAAACCCTTTGTTCTCCCCCCTCCAGTGGTTACCCTGACGACAGATGCCTCCCAGATAGGGTGGGGGGGCATTGTCTGGGCAGGCTAGTTCAGGGCTCCTGGCTTCCGGACGAAGCTCTTCTCCACATCAATGTGTTGGAGATGAGGGCTGTACTTCTATCCCTACAGGCCTTACACAAGTTTCTTCCTCAGGGCATCATCGCCATCCACACAGACAACATGTCGGTGGTTTGGTATCTGAACAAACAAGGAGGGACCAGATCGTATCCCCTTTGCAGAGAGGCCATGAGAGTGTGGGAATGGGCTGTAGCTACCAACCGCTTCTTGGTAGCGACCCACATCCCGGGAAAGTCAAATGTTTTGGCGGACAAATTAAGCAGGACAATTCTCTCTCCTCACGAATGGTCTCTAAACCGCACAGTAGCAGCCCAGGTTTTCAAGAGATGGGGGACGCCGTGCTGCGACCTATTTGCAACTCCACAAAACACCAAGTGCCAGAGGTTCTTCTCCTTGATTCCACATCAGGAAGTACTAGCCATGGATGCTCTAGCACAACCTTGGCCAACAGGGCTACTTTATGCCTTTCCTCCAATTCCACTCCTTCCCAAAGTTATTCAAAAAGCTTCTCAACTGGGGTCTTCAATGATTCTGATTGCCCCATACTGGCCTCGTCAGATATGGTTTCCTTACCTGAAAAGCATGCAGTGGACGATCCGTGGACCTTAGACCTGATCCCGGATTTGCTAATCCATCAGTCGGGACATTGGCATCAGTCCCTTCAATCTCTAAAATTGACAGCTTGGCTCCTCCACTTCCAACCTTAGTTAGAAGACACACACTAGACCCGGAAGTTGTTCACATTTTATCTTGACCCACAAACCCACCACTAACAAATTGTACCTCAGTAAGTGGAAGAGGTTTGCTATCTGGGCTCAACTCAAGGGCTTAGACCCTATCACTGCTCCTGTCCCAGAGGTTTTGAAATTCTTAACATCCCTGTTTAATCAGGGATCTTCTGTCTCAACTATTAAAGTCCAACTAGCTGCTATCTCTAAATTCCATGAATCCACGGATCCTCCTTTGATGAGCAGCAGACTATGCAAAACGTTCATTAAAGGTGCCAGTCTGTTAAGACCACCAGTTTTCATCCTGCACCTCCGTGGGATCTTGATTTGGTGCTTCGCATTAACATCTCCCCTTTTGAACCGGCTGCTACATGCGAATTAAAATATCTGTCTTGGAAAGCGGCATTCTTAGTGGCTATTACCTCTGCAAGAAGAGTCTCAGAGCTTCAAGCCCTATCTATTAAACCACCGTTTGATTTTCCACAAGGATAGAGTATCACTTAGGCCTAACCCATCCTTTGTCCCAAAAGTCTGTTCTAGTTTCTGTCTTCAACAATCTCTAGAGCTACCAGTTTTCTTTCCAAAATTCTCTAATGAAGCAGAATACACTCTCCATAAATTGGATGTTCACAGGCAATTACGCTTCTATTTAGACAGGACTCAGCAACCGTAAGTCAGACCAGTTGTTTGTGTCCTTCTCAGATAATAAATTGGGCCAAACCATCACAAAAGCTACAATCTCAAAATGGATCAGAGATTGCATAATTCAGGCCTATTCTTCTTGAATAAACAACTTACATCATCTATCAAAGCTCATTCTACCAGAGCTATGGCTACTTCTATAGCCTTTCATTCCAAGCTTCGCTATATCGGAAATTTGTGCTGCGGCTACTTGGTCCAACCCACACTTTCATTTCCCACTACAAATTGGATGTGGCATCTAAAGGGGTGCATCATTTGGTTCCACGGTACTCAGGAGTGTTTTCCAGTGAGCCACCCAGGATTCAGGTGCTAGGGGCTGTCCCATCATTCAGAATGTAGAGATAGGATCACATAACATCTTTTAGTTATGTACTCACCATAACTTCAGATGTTTGGGATCCATCTACCTTTCCTGATACCCACCCTCCTTCCCCTGCCTTGCAGATCAGAAGAGATTGAACGGTTTTGAGCTCAACTGTTTTTATCTTGTTTCATCTGACGATGTTATATAAGCAGGGTATGCGTGTGTGCATGTATGCGGACAAACTAGATCTGAGGGACTGGTAGTGGTGCATCCTGGGATATAGTAAGCTCAGCCAATAAGAGACTTCGCTCTTTGGCATAAGCGTGCCGAGTCGGAGCCGAGGGATCGGCTCCGAACCCATCATTCAGAATGTAGGCGAGATGGATCCCAAACATCTGAAGTTATGGTGAGTACATAACTAAAAGATTATTTTATTATCTTGGGCAAGGAATTAACAGACAGATGTTATGTGATCCTATCTCGCCTACATTCTGACTGATGGGTTCGGAGCCGATCCCTCGGCTCACTCACGCTTATGCCAAAGAGCGAAGTCTCTTATTGGCTGAGCTTACTATATCCCAGGATGCACCACTACCAGTCCCCCAGATCTCGTTTGCCGCTAACAAGTGAAGACGTGGTCTCGAGCTGGCTGAGCTAAGTAGTGATTATTTTCACTAACTTCCTGTCAGGAATTTCTTTATACTTCAACTAAAAGCTGTTTTAACAGCTATCTTGTGTTTTGAGTGCGTTTGGAGAAATTTACTTGGTAAATTCTTGTGTTGTGAGTGTTGTTTGACTAGAAGTACCTCTTGTGTGGAAAGGCCTTTCCCGGTCTTTTTGGTTGTTAGGTGACTTCTGTTCTATTTAGGGATTTCGGATCCTTTATACTGGTGATGGTTTCTCTTTCTTTAAAAAGAAGGACAAAGCAGAGAAAATTTCTTTTTTCTGTCATAGTTACAGTGTTTGTACTGTGTTTGGCTAGTTCACTGAATAATTTACCGGAATGTCTCAGGTTCCTAGGCCTTCAGGCTTTAAAAATTGCACCAAGTGCAACTTTAAAATGTCTATAACAGATGACCACTCTCTCTGTGTTTATTGTTTGGGTGCAAAACATTTGCAGGAGTCCTGCAGCGTGTGTCACGCTTTTTCCTTGAGGGCCCTCCAAGAGAGGAAAAATAAGCTTATATTAAAAGGCCTTATAAAACCCTCCTTCGAAGAAGCTTTAGCATCCTCTCCTTCTCCTGCTAAAAGAAAGAGCGGCTCCGACCAGTCCGTCGGATCCGACCGCCAAAAGACATAGGCAGGCTTCTCCTTGGCTCCAAGGACTTGGAGCCGGGCGAACGGTCTGCCTCGATGCCACCAGTCTCGACTCCTCTGGCTTGGGCCGATGGCTGGGGCATCGAGAGGCGGTCACCGCCGCCGCTCCACTGGTCTCGGAGCCGATGAAGGTTGTCGCTCAGACACTTCCTCCTCGGCGCCTAAGTCCTCCTCGGCACCGATGGAAGCTGGTTGGGTATTCCTTGCGCCGATAGTCATCGAGTCTCGAGCCGGTCCCCTAGCCCTTGGGGCCGTTGGAGAGGCCATCTCGAACCCGTTCAGTATCCTCTAGGTCATCGAGGATGTCAGATTCGGACATAGACAGGGTGCTCCAAAGACTGTTCCAGTCCCCAGTCTTTCAAAAATTTGTTTGGCTCCGACCCAGTTGGCTTCGAGCCGACAGCCCATGTCATTGCCATTCCTCCTCCGACCGCTGGCTCCGTGAGCAGGTGCTGTTGGAGCCGGTGGAGGTCTTAGGGTCGGCTCCGACCCTTACTCCAACCCGCCTTGGTCCGAGTTTGGCACACGGACTTCTTGGCTGGACCCGGGGTGACGTTTGGGACCTATGTTGTCGGTTCCGAGCCTCCCTCTCGGTGCTTGCTGCGGGACTTCCGTCTGCTAGCATGGCTCGGGACGGACACTCCCAGGATTCTGGGGTCCGGCTTTCAGAGCTATGAGGAGTGCCTTGGCCAAGTTTTCTTCGGCTTTACCGGCACCTTCCCTGGGCGTGGAGACTGGGTCTTTGGCAGTTCCCCTGTCCTTAGGCAGCGGAGCCCGGGCCTGAGTTTACCCCTCTGGGGTTCCTCCTCCTGAGGGTTCTTGAGTTGTCTTCAGAGGAGCCCCAAGGAAGAGATCATGCAAGAGGAAGCACGTGGACTCCCGAGTCTCTTACATCGGACACTGATCTTGATGATGCAGAGGGATCCCAAAGTCGTCCTCGGATGATGTCTCATTTGCAGACATTTTAGAGATCCTCAAACAACGAGGCGGCTGGATGTCCAAACCCCTCTGCTGATGAGTCAGTGCTTCTCAAGGCCTTTGGGGCTCAGCCCTCCGCCTCCTGGGTGTCTCCGCCCTTGACGAGCTCCTGGATTTGGTTTGTCGGGCGGGAACATCCAGATACCGTGGAACCAGTGCCTTCTCGTCCTAACAAATTTTTGTCTGCCCCACCCGAGAAGGAGTTCCTGACTAAAGGCGTGGCTGTAGATGCCATGGTGGTGGCATCTGCTACACAACAGGTCGTGGCAGAGGCTTCAGCGTCCGTCCATCCTCCTAATAAGGAGTCTAGGAGCATGGACCGGTACGGGAAGCGCACCCTGACTTCAGCGGCCTTTACTTTAAGGTCCCTGAATTATTTGGCACATTTTACCAGGCTACAGAGGGATCTGGTCAAGGAGCTGTCAGATTCCTCTCGGGTAACCTACCTGAGCAGCTAGCCCAGTCGGTTAGCTCTCAGTTGGCTATCCTTTCTTCAATTTCTAACTCGTCCATGAGGCTCATTTCATATGCGGCCGAAGGGCGGTAGAGCGGCAGGCACAGGCGTGGCTCTCGGAGACAAGCCTGGCTCCGTTGTGTCATTTTGGAGGCCTTCAAGTCTTCCTTCACGACGCTCCCTTTGATGGGTCCTCTTTGTTTGGACCTAAGGTTAAAGACACTCTTACCGCTGTGAGCAAGAGGGAAAAACTTTATCTGCCGTGGGTGCACGTTATTCCACTCCCTTCGGCCTTATCCCAAGGCTAAAGGAGGAGGGAAGATGTGGTTCCGTAAATCACGTAAGTTTTTCCTCAACAGCAGGAAGATTCCCTTCCAGAGGCAGAGGGCGTGGAAATTTTACAGGTACACGCCGTTCCAGAGGCGTCTGAGGGCCCCACAAATCTGGAGACCGCGAGTCCTTTCGTGGCTCTTCAGCCTCCCACACTTCATGAGGGATTGCCCGGCTGTGCTGCTCGGAGCCAGTCGGGTGCCGTTGCCAAGCACCTAAAAGCCTGGGAGTCTATCACTCAGGACAGATGGGTGCCGGATTATTGCCGGAGGTTACACCATTCCCTTCACACACTCACCCCACCGTCCCAAAAATCCGGACCCACCCAGTCAAAGGGAAATTGCAGCCGCAGAGAAGCGTTAAAGCTGCTAGAAAAGGAGTCATCCAACCGGTCCCCACAGACCAGATCGGATCCGAAATTACTCAAGGTTCTTTTAGTGCCAAAAGACAGGGGACCTGAGACCAATATTGGATCTCAGCAGACTAAACCAATCCGTCACGAAATCCAAATTCGAATGGTCACGTTACAATCCATTCTCCCATTGTTGGAGAAGGATGTTTGGATGTGCTCCATAGATCTCAAGGGCGCCTATTATCACATACCGATACATCGGGCGTCCAGGAAGTATCTGCGCTTCAGCCTGGGAGACAGTCATTTCCAATTTTGTGCACTGCCCTTTGGTCTCACCACAGCCCCCAGGGTGTTCACCAAGTGTTTGGCAGTAGTGACTGCTCACCTGAGGAGTCTTGGATTCCAAGTGTTTCCCTATCTGGACGACTGGCTCCTGACTGCCACCACCAGGCATCTACTAATGGACAACCTCAAAGCCACCTTTTCCCTGGGTGCTACCCTGGGAATTACATTCAATTGGTCAAAGTCTGTCTTGCTGCCCTCTCAGCGCATAAGGTTCATAGGAACAGAGATAGACATTAAATTGATGCGCGTCTTTCTTCCTACCGAAAGGATTCTAACTTTACAAGGTCAAGTTCAAGCCCTGCTTTCAAGATCCAAAGCTCCAGCCAGGATGGTCCTGCAACTTTTAGGTTCAATGTCTGCCACGGTTCTCCTAGTTCCTCTGGCAAGATTGCACATGAGGATTCTTCAATGGCTATTATCGACTCAATGGTCCTTTCAGAATCTTCCCCTCAATCACCCCATTATGATTACAGAAATGTGCAAACGGGACCTCCGCTGGTGGCTTCACCCGTCCAATCTGAATCAGGGAAGACCTTTTGTTATCCCCCCTCCGGTGGCCACCCTGACGACGGATGCCTACCAGACAGGGTGGGGGGGGGGCATTGTCTGGGCAGGTTAGTTCAGGGTTCCTGGCTTCCAGACGAAACCCTTCTCCACATCAATGTGTTGGAGATGAGGGCTGTACTTCTGTCCCTTCAGGCTCTCCACAAGTTTCTCCCTCAAGGCATTATCGCTATCCACACAGACAACATGTCGGTGGTCTGGTATCTAAACAAACAAGGAGGGACCAGATCTTACCCCCTTTGCAGAGAGGCCATGAGGGTGTGGGTATGGGCTGTAGCTACCAACCGCTTCTTGGTAGCGACCCACATTCCAGGGAAATCCAATATATTGGCAGACAGATTAAGCAGGACAATTCTCTCTCCTCACGAGTGGTCCCTGAGCGAAACAGTAGCAGCTCAGGTTTTCAGAAGATGGGGGCCGCCGTGCTGCGACCTGTTTGCAACACCACAAAACACAAAGTGCAAAAGGTTCTTCTCCTTGACTCCACATCAGGGGGAGGCAGCTATGGATGCTCTAGCACAACCTTGGCCAACAGGGCTACTTTATGCTTTTCCTCCGGTTCCACTTCTGCGCAAAGTCATTCAGAAAGCTTCTCAATTGGGGTCCACAATGATACTAATTGCTCCGTACTGGCCTCGTCAGGTATGGTTCCCCTACCTGATAAAACATGCGGTGGGCGACCCTTGGGTTTTGGATCTAACCCGGATCTGCTAATTCATCAGTCGGGACGACAACACCAGTCCCTTCATGCGTTGAAGTTGACAGCTTGGCTCCTCCACTTCCGACTTTAGTCAGAAATCACACCTTAGACCGGAAGTTATTCACATCTTATCTTCGCCCACAAACCCACCACTAAGAAATTGTACCTCAGTAAGTGGAAGAGGTTTGCTATCTGGAAGCTCAACTCAGGGCTTAGACACTATCACTGCCCCGATTCCAGAGGTTTTGAAATTTTTAACATCCTTGTTTAATCAAGGATCTTCAGTCTCTACTATTAAAGTCCAACTTGCAGCTATCTCTAAATTTCACGAATTCATGGATCCACCGTTGATGAGCAGCAGATTATGCAAAACTTTCATTAAGGCTGCGGGGCTGTTAAGACCCCCAGTTTTTCATCCTGCGCCTCCGTGGGATCTTGATTTGGTGCTTCTGCCTTAACATCTTCCCCTTCGAACCGGCTGCTACATGTGAGTTAAAATATCTGTCTTGGAAAACTGCCTTCTTAGTTGCAATTACCTCTGCAAGAAGGGTTTCAGAGCTTCAAGCCCTATCTATCAAACCACCGTACTTGATTTTTCACAAGGATAGAGTATCACTTAGGCCTAACCCATCCTTTGTCCCAAAGGTTTGTTCTAATCTCTGTCTCCAACAATCTCTAGAGCTACCAGTTTTCTTTCCAAAATTCTCCAACGAAGCAGAGTACACTCTCCATAAATTGGATGTTCACAGGCAATTGCGCTTCTATCTAGACAGGACTCAGCAAATTCGAAAATCAGACCAGTTGTTTGTGTCCTTTTCAGACAATAAATTGGGTAAAACCATCACAAAAGCTACTATCTCCAAATGGATTAGAGATTGTATAACTCAGGCTTATTACTCTTCAAAGCTCACTCTACCAGAGCTATAGCTACTTCTATCGCCTTTCATTCCAAGCTCGCTATTTCTGAGATTTGTGCTGCGGCTACTTGGTCCAACCCGCACACTTTCATTTCCCACTATAAATTGGATGTGGCATCTAAAGGGCGAGCATCATTTGGTTCCACGGTACTCAGGAGTGTTTTCCAGTGAGCCACCCAGGATTCGGGTGCTAGGGACGCTGTCCCATCAGTCAGAATGTAGGCGAGATAGGATCACATAACATCTTTTAGTTATGTACTCACCATAACTTCAGATGTTTGGGATCCATCTCCTACATTCTAATACCCACCCTCCTTCCCCCGGCCTTGGAGATCAGAAGAGATTGAACGGTTTTGAGTTCTACTGTTTTTATCTTGTTTCATCTGACGATGTTATATAAGCAGTGCGTGCATGTGTGCATGTATGCGGACAAACTAGATCTGGGGGACTGGTAGTGGTGCATCCTGGGATATAGTAAGCTCAGCCAATAAGAGACTTCGCTCTTTGGCATAAGCGTGCCGAGTCGGAGCCGAGGGATCGGCTCCGAACCCATCAGTCAGAATGTAGGCGAGATGGATCCCAAACATCTGAAGTTATGGTGAGTACATAACTAAAAGTTAATCCTGGTATAGTACATGTAAATCGGCTCAGACCAGTGTGACTATGCTTGTCAGATTCCGACACAGACTGGGACATTCTCAAGCTCAAACTTCCAATGTTGAAAGATCCCGGTCCTCTTGAGCTCCTTTGGAGGAAATTTTCTTTTTATCAGATTATTACTAAAGTGAGTGGGGTATTCTTATGGGAACAAATGTACATTTCTCCCTGAACTAAGGAGATGATATGATAATGTTAAGTGCTTATGTCTCATTCTGTCATCTGTTCCTCCTCCAGTGCTAGCCTTTGAGGATATAACTGATGCTGCATGTAACGATCCTGATTCATAACCTTCAGTCCACAAAAAAAGCAAATGAGTTTTGCCAAGTTTGTTTCCCCACCTTAGGTCTTACCCTGCAGCTTGTCTCTACATCTGTGCCAGCAGGGAACAGGCTCCTGATATTCTGTCCTTAGGATGTTCTTTGTGTTTCACTGTTGCAGTCATCACATTTGGGTTATCTGCTTGCAGTAGTCCTCAGTCGGCCTGATTTATCAAAGTCAGGGGGGTAACCATTCATACCCTCTCTGCAGACTAGCCATGGCTCTGTGGAATGCAGCCTTGAGCTACCAAGTGCATCTACAGGCTCAATTCCTACCAGGAAAACTAAAACTAAATACATTGGCAGATGAACTAAGCAGAAATCTCATGGACCCACAAAAGTGGAAACTGGAACCAAAGACTTTCAACATATTGATAAGCAAATAGGGGAGACCAGATATGGACCTGTTTGCCTCCCCCCAGAACTACCAGTTGGACAACTTCTGCACAAGGACTCCCCAAAACAAGCTTGGAAAGAAAAAATCTATCAGTTTATCCCTTCCCTCCTCTGCCTCTCCTCTCCAAAGTACTACTAAAGATCAAACGGGACAAACCAGGGATGATACTGATTGCACCAGACTGGCCACACCAACACTGGTACCCCCTCCTGCGCAGTGTGTCACTGCTGGCTCCATGGCATCTACCTCAGACCCCTACCCTGCTGTCTCAGCAGGAGAGCCAGATTCTTTACCCTCAGCTTTAAACCCTGAACCTGGCAGCCTGGCTAATTTATCTAATCTCTCCGTTACCATCCCACAGTAAAAGTGTTGGATGTCATTTTGGAGTCAAGGAGGCCTAGTACTAGAAAATCTTATGCTGAAAAATGGAAGAGATTCTGTGCCTGGAACAAAACTCAATGGATGGGCACAGCATCGCCCAATTTACCTCAGATTCTTCAATATTTAATTGAGATGCTTCACAAGGGCCTTTTTTTTTTTTTCATCCATCAAAATTCATGCCACAGCCATTTCAGCTCATTTATAACACAGAACCACCCCTCTTCTCTCATCCACTGCTCAAGCAGTTCCTCAGAGGGGCCAAAAACTTAAGACCACACAGGAGAGCCCCAAATCTGGCCTGAGACCTTAACTTTGTATTGGACAAACTCCTTCTTCCTCCTTTTGAGCCAGCTGCAAGTGCAGAGTTAAAATTACTTTCTTGGAA